>NC_064877.1:29357500-29370000 GCF_943734665.1 Anopheles aquasalis | reverse complement strand
GTTTGGTCAGCACTCCGTTGGCGTCGCTGTCGCCTCCGCAAGATGAAAGCACCTTTTCTGGCTGCTCTCTCTCTGGAGGAGAGTCGAGATTTTAACATAATAATGCCGTACACTTTCGGGTAAACAAGATCGGCAGATGGGCATCATTAACCTGACATCGTAGGCCGAGTCTCAAGAGGGCCGGGCCCCGATTGATGCGGTCCCAACCCCCAACCCCCTCTATTATGCTCTGGTGTGTACTGGCTGCGACTCCCCTGCCAGCGTGATGAATGCTCATCGCCAGTGCCATCGTCGCCAGTGTCGGCAGCCGCCCAACCCAAAAACGGTGATGCCTCTGGCTCAGATGAACTCATGAAATTATGCGCAACATGTTGGGCTCAGCATGACAATGCGTTATTAGCATACGCCCACGTCATTTTGTTGCGAACCAGCCCACACCGGCCATGCCGTGAGGGAAAGGTTAGGGCTATATAGCGAGCGTAGCACGTACGAGCTCGTCTGGGCCGTGAGTGGAAGGGGCAAAACGTGGTGCACGCGCAGGTGGAAGGGAGGACGACGAACAACAGCAGCGCAACGGCGAAGAACGGATCGCTTGATGAGTATGCATATTGCAAGTACGCAGACATTGATGAATGTCGACAGAATGACCCACCAGCACCGCTCGCTATCAACTTGCCACAATTGGAAGTTTCTTTTCTGTTTCGTTTTATTGTCCTCCGCCTTCCGTTTTTGAAGCAGGAAAGTTTTTTTTTTATAACTTTTACGAAAGCATTTTGGGGGCGAAAATGATTTGGGAAAGAAATCGCTCGGACCACGGCTCTCAGACTTTTCAGCTGCAACGGATTGGTGGAGGAGGGTGTTTGAGTTTTCCATTACTTTCCAGCCATCCCGCACAAAGCGTCGTTCTCGTCAGCGTTCGTCTCGTGCGTTCGTGCGCTTAGCGCTAGAGCGCGTTGATCGAATTTAAAAAGTAAAATCATAATAAACAAAAACTCTCCTCTCCCCGGTGAGCGGCGGAAGCGGAACCGGAAGGGAGCACAGAATGAAACCAACCTTAATGATTTTCAAACAACACCGAGCGAGCGTGTCTGTGAGCACTGGGGGCGTCTGCATCCTCACAATACCAGCCCGTGAGGAAAGAAATTAGATTATGGTATGATGGAAGAAGGGCAGGGCAGTGGAGTACTAGCGCACTGGTACTGGAAAATGATGTTGGCAGTGGTGCTGGTGATGATGATGATGATGATGATACTCACTTGTTGTAAAGTACGATATCCGGTAGCCAGATGTGTTCGGAAGGCACGTACAGCTCGGTGACGCCACCATACTCGGCAGGATCCCATTTGAATTTATGATCTTGCCATTCCTTTTTCCGAAAAACAGACGGAGAAATAGAACGAGAGAGAGAGAGAGAGAAACAGATAAGCGAAATATAAGTGAGAGTATAAACTCGCCGAGGAAAGGCCGAGAAGAATAGCCGATGAGAAAAGAGAAAAGGAAAGGAAAGCTGATCAGGTTGTTGCATAAATTAGAAATCGTAATGCTGCCGGTGCCGGGGTGAGGCACAGGAAATGGACAACGGGACAACGCAAAGGGACCAGAAGAAGAAGAGGCGAGGCTTTTCCTGTCAATTTAGAGGGAGCTTTTTTCCATCCACCAAGGGAAGGGGCCATTAAAGGAAATGCCCGGAGGGAGAAGCGCAGAAAAAAAGCGGACGACGTTGTGTGCGAGCGAGCCTTCATTAGATTGATGTCGACATGCTTGTTGGCGATGTTGGTACGCGTGGTGGTCAGTGTGGCCGTTCCAGTTCCAGCGACGCACATACGTCCGAGTTAGTAATCAGGAGAGCAGAGCATGTAGCCAGTAGTAGTGTCCGTTCGTTGGTAGTGCCATGCAGAACCCAGAATGCCTAGTGTCTATGCAAATCCCTTTCTGTCCGTCCGGACAACTGGAACGAAACTATCGGATTAGCGCTGTACGCTGGAGGTTTTAAGATGGGGAGAATGGATCCCTCTTCAGCGCGCAGATTACACCGTAATTACTCGACCGACCGGCACTCGCTTCGGAGCTTTCGCGGTGTTGATTGCTTTGTGGGTTACCACCTCGAATCGCAGACCATTGCCCAGGAGGTTGCGTCTTGTTCCGGGTGCTGCAAGTGAGTTGGAGTCTCTTCCCCAGACGGACGGACAACCGGACGGACATTCGGTGTGACGATCGTTGGATGTATTTTTGAGTGGGCCCGGATCAAGTTCCGGGTCCGTGTTATGCGTCCGCGAGGCCGGTAGCAGCACTGTCTGCTGCAGCGGGATCCCATCGAGTGGTTGGTCTGTTTGAAGTAATCCTCACACTGGTCGGCCCCCTTCGCGGATGTTCACCTGATGGCGCCAGCCTGTCGGATGCATGTTTGTGCCGCGCTGTCAGCGAGTAGTTTGTTCCACGCTCTATGCGTCTAACACCAGTTAGCAGCATCAGCAACAGCAATGGACGTGTGTCTGCTTAATGGACGGAAGGATTCTTCGCGGGGGTTAAGGCAAAAAACAAAAAAAAAAACGAGACCTAGAGCTTTCCGGCTCTGGCACCTTTTTGTTCCTGCTTTCTCCTGCTCCGGCCACGAAAGACTAATTGCAGCGGTCCTGCAACCGACATGTAGTGGGATTTTGGGATAAAAAAGAAGCGGGATTTTACAGGAAATTCTCGCCTTCGTCATCAACACGATGCGCAGTTCTTGCACACTAACGCGTTATTGTCTGACTGGACACGCATGCACGGCTGGTACTGTTGTTGACCGGTCTTTCTGCTACAAATGTTCCAACAACAAACTGGTGGACACGGAACTGGAGCTGTTATGCCCGGGTCTGTTGATAGTGTTAACGCTGGTGTGCTTTTGTGATCCTTTGGCAGTTTTTTTTGTTTTTCCTCTCCGGAAATTTCCACTCGACGCTTCCCTCGTGTGTATGTTTTTTGTCAGACTCCGGTTCGTTTACGAAATGATGCTGCCTGTCCAGTAGCGCTGCTAGAGTACATTTGAGGTTAGGGTCACTCAAGTAAGATACTCAACGCCCCCGGCTCCCGGTGGCGGCAACCACGTGTGGGCGTGTGTGTTTATGTGTATTTTTGTGGTGAAATGAAATGCTGCCCTTGCGTTGTTTTGCTGAACCCTTTTTAATTTGTTTAATGAACGTGATTACCGGCGGCGGCGGCGGCGGTGGCGAACATTCGCCAACCATCCTTCCAACGGAATGGACTGGTCGAGCGGGTCCGGCTTCTTCTCACCATCGTTGTTGTTGTTGTTGTTGAAAGTTGTCGAAGATGGTGGGGGTGTAGGGTAGGACTGGCAGCATTTTCGTTTTTAACACGGGCAGGGCAAAAACTTTTCACATATCGAAAGGTGACACATGGTTTGGACATTCGCTGTTAATGGGCTGGAGCCCGTCGGTTGGGTTCTGTGTTGGTTCTGTTTGAAGAGGTTTATGATTACAACCAGCCCGGTAGCCCGGTAGCCCGATGCTCTTCCACCGTTGGGTCGTTGTGTACGGCTACGGTCGACTGATGGTTTTTCTCCTGCATACAGGTAGAGGGTCTATAAATCGTCGGTGGACGAGGTAACGTCAAACGAAAAGGGTTTTCTCGGAATCATTAGCTTGTTTTCATACCAACTTTCAACCTCTAGCCGTCGATGGTATCTTTTTTAATATTTTTATTACAACTTTTGACGCCAATGAAGCTCCAGGAATGAGATTTAAAACTTATGAATTCACTTTGGAATACTTGCCAGCGACTTTATGGTTCGAGCTTAGATCATGGTTTGATGGTTACTTAGTTTTGTTCGTTAAGTTTAATGATGTAGAAACATAAATTTGGTACTTAAATCATATTCTGCTCTGCATTGCAACGTATAGATTGACAGAAATATAACGTTTTTATCGTCATATTTGTCTTGTATTAGACATAGGATAATAAACGAATAAAAAATAGATTAGCTTGTCAAATAAAAAATGTCAAATTCCTTAAATTCAGAATTGAACAGTCTTTTTTGAACGAAATGTAATAAAGACAAAAGAAGATATTTGCGGGATATTGCTACTGGTTGTTAGTGTTTTACAATTGAAATATGATAAATGTATGCTACCCTTGGAATGCGGGTTCATGTTAATTTGGACCATCCTCAGACTCAGTTTCGAGGATTTGTTGTGAGGAAGATTTGGTGATCAGGATTTTTTCCAAGTATTCCGTCACATATATAGTTCAAGTTTCAATTTGTTAATGTTTGTTGGAATTTTTTAAATTGCGGAAAGTGACCGTGTTCACAAGTTTGCTCACTGTTAAAATTTGTAAATCATTTTTATTTATACAAAAGTGTCAACAAATTTTATATCAAAACTCATAAAGGCTATCATGCCACCAGATCGCAGAAAAAGCGTTCAAAATGTGAAAAGCCTCGGTCCAGTGGACTTTTTTGCTGCTTTATGACACGTCACATGATAACGAAGGCAGTAGGACCACTTGATTGATTATTGAAGTAACAGTCCCTCGATCGTCACCGTTCCTTCAATTGACCAACCGAACCTTCAAGGGGTGCTCGATTACCGCGCGCACCTTACCGACGACGATTAGCTCATTGAACCGAACAGATAACGCGCCAAGCGAAAGGAATAAAAACCGAAAAAAGGCAAATCAAATCATTCCATCTACTTACATGTTCCAGCCAGATGTTGGTCGTCAGGATCTGGTCCTTCAGGTTCTGCACAAATAGAGCACGGGAAGAAAACGGAAAACAAATTACCATCGAGCAGAAACGGCATCTCAATACCACGGGACGGACCGTTTGATGTGTTTTTTTGTTGTTGTTGTACTGTCGCAAATGTAGATCCGGTTCAATAATCCGCCGGTTCCCTGGCTGGCCGCCGCACCAGAGTAAACTCAGCGCCAGCTTGTGTGGCGGCTGGCTCAATTGATCGCATTTTGCTGCCCATTTCCGGACGCTAGCCAGCTAGCTTTCATCGTGATTTCCGGACTCTCGAGCCACCCACCAAGGGACGGAATTATATTTCCTCAATTTGATTGTAAAAGATACGCGCACCGTACCGGGACTACCACACCGTACGGTTGGTGTGCCAGCACGCTTGGCTAACTACTACACTTGCGTCTTGCGTCTACTGGGCTAGGGGCAGGGCCAGCGACACGGCATCCAGTCCGGCCAACGTCTATCGTAACGAACGAGCGAACGAGCGAACGGACGGGATTTAGATCTCATTTCCCGACTGGATGAGAACAAGACCACCGTTTTCACCGTGCCGCCGGGCCCAGTACCGGCACTCTGCCTTCTGCCTGGTGCCGACCACAAGCTGGAGCACCGCCGGAGGTGTAGTTATTTTTCCCGCATTTCGTTATTGCAGACGATTGCCCACCGTGTCGTGTGCTCCAGAGTACACAGAGCACACAGTGCGCTCGAGCACTGAACCATATGCATGCATAATCGGGAACAGTGATTTCCCCCCCCCCCCCCTCCCCCGGCACCGTGTGGAGAGCGCTGGAGATAGAAGGATATGTGCCAGCGCTGGAACGAACGATGGCCAACAAGAATTTACTTATGCATCACGCTCTCACCGTAAAGGACCCCGGGAGTGGTGGTTCAACACATACACAGCCGGGTAGTTAAGCTTCCTATCCCTGTCATCCTGGCCAAAGGGAGTGCCTGTGCCTCGGGTGAGAAAAGATTGCAAAACTGCAGACCTGCCCTGCCTTGGAAGATTCGCATACAAACCCTGGAGAGACGCCGGGAGCAATGCGCCTCCTGCTGTTGCCTGGGTGTGTATGTTCCTGCATCTATGCAGGGGATTGGACACATTGGAGTGAACCACGACACCACCCGGAGCAAGTGGTGATATTATCTTTAGTTAAAAACCGACACCCGTCCCGAGTGGTCCCGGTTCGGTGAGCCCGACCGTTTGCCCGATGGATAAATGATGCCGGAGGTGGTGGTTGATTTAAATTAAATTTGAGATTTTCTCCCTCAATGGGCTTGGCCCGGGGGGAGAAGGGGGAGAGGGGACGCCTCGAGCACGAATCGAGCAAGCCGTCGCAATCCGCCGAGGGATTGGTGTCGGAGCACCGGGAGTAGAAGGATAATGCAAATCGGGTTGGATTCAACTCCTTCATTTCCGAATGCGCTCAGGACGGCTGTCGGATTGCGTGCGGGATAATGTGCATCGCATCAGAGTAGAGAAGAGCAGAGCCGAGCGAAGAGAGAAGAGAGAAGGATAGGATGATGAGCTTGGTTTGTCTTGTTTCTGCACCGCAAACGATAAAGATAGATATCCTTCACCAACCGCCGGTTTCGCGGACGGTAATGTTATCTCTACGCTTTCGTTTGCACTGACGACTGCAGATTGGGTGTGACGTTGTGTGGTTGTGTGGCGTCGTGTGTAGATGCAACGAGCGGATCGGAGACGGCAATCCAATGAAGAAGGGATATAACGACTAAAAATTCTATCTCACAGTTGCGGTACCGCGCAACCACGTCACGACGGCCACGTCACGCCACAGCTATCTGGTGAGCGATGGTGCTGCATGTCGTCATCTGAATAACCTCGTTCCATGGCTGATAGGGCCGGATTAACATACAAAATCAAACAAACGTACCAAACACGGGACGGGGGTTTTGTGTTTTTTTTGCCGAGTGTCACCCAGGGAGGATGGACCAGTGCTGTAGTCTCTCGATTGGGGAGAGGATATTTGTTTTAAGAAGAAATATAAAAAATGTACTTCACCTATAAAAGACACGGTGGAATTGGATTTTTGGGGCGAACTGCTCATTATAACTTTGAACAGCGTGACAATTTTCATTGATGGTGTTTTTACACACCGGGACAATTTTCGTTCTGATATCGCATCATCCATACAAAATGAAATGACCCTCAAGGTGATCAAGTTATTCTTCAATTTCTTGATTTGGTTTCAATGTGTAGGAATTTAGGCACATGATTGAACATGTGATACGAAATGTTAGCGTAAATTGAAACAATGAGTTTTGTTAACATATTTTTAAAGTACTACGTTTTTGCAGAACTAAATAGTTCTCAGATTCTTAACTGAATTTTCTTTATCAATTTTTATACGCAACTCGAAAGAGATCTAACAAAAAGTGGAAACCTTTTCTAATTCAAAATGTTGGCTACATCACTAGTTATTAAACTAATCCATTTGAAGCGAAGATTATAAAGTATCTAAGTAATAAATACTTAAATGTTATGTAGACTATAAGCAAGTAAGTAGTAAATAAAATAATAAGAAATAGATGAACAGTAATAGTTATTGAAAAATAAATAAAAGTAAAAGAAGACTGGAATGGAATTATGTATGCATGATCATAGCTAAGCTTATCTTAGTATGGGTTGATGATCATCCGCTTAAACTAAGAGTTTCAAACCAGTGGCTCGCGGGACGCATGCGGCCGGCAAATTATGTTGTATAATTATTTATGCTAAATATTTTGTGCATAATTATTTGTTATGTAGGTTGAGATCCCTGGGTTACATAGCCATTAAATTTTCTATTACATGCAATTTTACCAGTCACCTGGCGCCTCCATCATCGGGGTTTCGGCAACCGAGCTACACCATTTCGTATTTCCGACGCGGCGACCAGTTTTAAAATTGCCTTTACCTCTCTGGCTACGAACGCAGCACTAGCATTGGGCTTTGGTGGATAAACTCAAATTTTATAAAGCCATGCAGCCAATTATGTGGAGATATTTCCCGCGCTCTGTTTGATACCCCTGACTTAAACGAAAGTGGTTCTTCTCAAGTTGGCTCGTAACGCTAGGAGCGCATGCGCAAATTAATTGCAACTTGCTTGGGCGCATGTTAGGCTTGCTCGCCCCTTGAAAACGAACACGCCAGAACACATTCTTACAACCATTTATGCATATTTTGGATCAAATTTCGTGCATTAGAGAAGAATAGCAATGCAGCTGTCGCTACCACTCTTGATACATTTTCCGGTTCCACCCGGCGATGTTTACTCACCAGATCGATCAGCTGTGACAGCCGCAAGCCAAGCTTCACGAGCACCGTATCGGTGTTGTTGCTGACCGGGCGTATCAGTCGGTTGTAGTTGCTCAGCAAATCATCGTACAGCCGCTTGGCGTCCGGGTTGGCCCACACGCTGCCGATAACCATGCACAGCAGCACGATACCAATCGTCATCCATCGGTCGAGCACGGTGGGCCTAAAGTTAGGCATCCGGCAGGCCATGGTGGTCCCGGTGTTTTTTTTTTTACTGCGGTCACTACCGTGTCCTGCAACAATTGCCGCTGTTCTGTCACTGGGATCGTGTTTAAATTGTCAATTTGTTTATCAACTGCCCTGCCGGGCTGCGCAACACCACAACACACCCCTCGAAGCACAGCAATCGACGACGGGCGATATAGTTAGTGGTTTCGTTCGAACGGGAACGGGGCACCGTCCACCGGCACTTGTTAGCGGATGCACACTACTACTACGGCTTCGGTGAACGACGCCGCTCGGGCGCACCCTCGGATACACGCGGCTACTACTACCTCAGCTCAGCTGTCAGAGGGAAGCTCAGTCGGTAACGGCATCGGTTCGGGCGTTAACCGGGCTGTGTACAAACGCTCACCATTTTTGACATTTGCTCCCTGCCTCGCCGAGGTCGCCTTCTTCCGGCTCCCGAACGCACACTTTGACGCACGGAACACGCATACACGGCCACGTGCCAAGTAAGGAGTCAAGCTGTTGACACCAGGAGCAGTACAGGGATTGCCAGACGAACAGGGATCTCTCGACTAATCACGACTCGCAGGGAACACAGTTTTCTGTTTCTCCATCGGTTACACTACACTGCGACCAGACTGTGGCCAGTTTTACCTTTGGATGCACGGTGGAATCGGCTCGAAAGTAGGGGCCTTCACAGCCCGCAAAGTGCCAGCAACAACACACATCCGGTTGGTTCCGTGTTCCGTTTCTACGATTCCAGCGTGTGACGTTTCGCTGGAAAGGGCCACCAGGGGCGCTTCCGTCGCTCGGTGGTCCGTTGACTCTCGCGTGCTCTCTCGCGAACACGCCAGAGAGCTTTTGTTCGGAGATCTCGTCCACACCAGAGAGCTGCTGGTGCTAGTGAGAGCATCGGTATCACAGCATCTCGTAGCCAGGATGCTGGAGAGCGTAGCGCCAGGGATCTCCTCCCAATGTTTTGGAGTTTCGTACTGTGTCCAGTGCGCATGTTCGCTCCCAAACCACAAGAACACGAACACGGGCTGTGGCCGTGCTTTTCGGGGGCGTCCAGTTGGCTCGAGATGAGATGCTTCTAGCTTCGCTCACAAGTACACACAGGATAATGCTCATCCCCAAACGCTGGATCAACGTCATCAACGACGACGACGACGACGAGCGACTAGGCCAACAGAACCCAAAAGCGGAGCGAAGTTTCATATTCTGAGCTGGAATAGAGCGCCTCCAGGAGCGCGCCCAACCCAGGGCACTGGCCCCTCCGGTCCTTTCCCGTTTCCTGCGCCCTTACTCCGGCGAGTAGCTCGTGTACTCATTCTCGCGCTTCGCAGAATCCGGCCGCTTTGGGGCGGTTTCTATTCCACCTCATTTTTGTTTCTTCTGCTTCTTCTTTTTTTTTGGTTCCACTCCGGTTGTGGCAAGGGGGGGGGGGGAAGGGTGGCTGGTGGGGGCCGACGCAAAACCTCCCACATGCGGGCACACACGCGTCAGCGTCAGTTAATTTATTGTCGGTCGGAGGGGATCCTTCCAGACTGCCGCAGAGCCCAGGGTTGGGCCGGAGTGTCCCTGGCAGAGAGAGAGAGAGAGAGAGAGAGCGAGAGAGAGAGAGAGAGAGAGAGAGAGAAAGAGAGAGAGAAAGCAACAATGGGGGTAACGAGCGAGGTAGAAGTGGAAAATAAAAGAAAGAAATTATAGTAACGACGGAAATGGATGAGAAACGGTTGGCTGCGTACCTTACCGCTGCGCTGCCGTTTCCCACCCTTACAAAGCACCCCCTCCCCTCTCCCCCTACCACAAAATGCTCACGCTACCATTCCCATCTACCTTAAATGGGGGCAAATATTGCGACAGCGGGGCGATGGGGGAAAGGGAAGCGAGGTCCAACGAGATGGAAAACTGACGCTCGACGTACAAAAAGCGGAAATGAATGCAACCACCGTGCGAGTGTTACATAATGCTGGCAAAATGACTTCCGGGAGGCACCGTGTCCATGTCTGTACGTGTGTATGTGTTCCGGGGAGGGCACAGTAGTTGGCGCTCCAGCTCCGTCCATCCATAGCGGAAGTGGTTTCCGGCTCCGCATGACTGACTGGTACAGCATTCTTTCGGTTTCACCTTTTTTTTTTCTCTCCTGTATTTACGCCGTCGCGGTTTTGTGGCGTTTCTTTGGCTTTTGTCGCTGCCCTCCCTTCGCCCCACTTCCTCGCTAGCCTCTAGAATGCCCCATCGTGGTGTAAAAAAGGCGTACAAGGCAGCGGCCATCGACCGGTGGAGTGAGTGGGTTCATTTTTGTGGTCGTGCCTCTGGGTCTGCCTTTTGTAACCCGGAAGCTCGGGCTTCGATTGCTTCCGGTGAACAGACGCAGCAGCAATCTCCTCTCTCACACCACCTCCCACTCACCCCCCTTCCCACACAAGTGGATCAGTGGTCTGGTGCATTCTGGTGGATAATGGAAAAGGCTTTTCTTGAAAACAAAAGAAACAGAATTTTGTCCCATTGCCTAGGCTACGCGGTGTCGCGGGCCATCCTGATGGTGTGTGCTGCGAAGTCGAACAAAACTTTCCGGCATCGTCCCGGCCACCGACAAACTGCCTCCAGCACCACCAGCACCAGTTTGTTCGATTCTTCGTCAAAAACAGTGAAAAATGTCACCAGCTGACGCGCGTGGCTCATGGCGTGGCTCATGGAGAGGAGGCGGCAGGGATAGGGAAGTTTTGTAAATAAAGTGTAGTGAAAATTAATGGCCAACATCTGGCATGCTGGTGTAATGCGGATTTAATTGAGTTGCCCTCGCCACCGCCACCTCCACCACCTCGCTATTCAGAACCCAGCGCCCCTTCCCTGCTGCCGGAAGTTAGGAGCATGGAAAGTGTGAAAAATGCTCCCTCAACTGGAACGGATACTCGCTCGGTGTAGTGTCGGAAGAGGCGTGACCGACGGCTTTTTAGGGGGGGGGGGGGGTGCAAGCAGAAGAGAACTGACAGAAGTGATCCATTCTTATCCGGAGGACGCAATTAGGGTGGAGGGGCTCGAAATTGCTTTAAAAATAATTTTAGGCAACCCTCTGGTCTCGCTCTGCCAATCGGTAATAACCGATTTGCTGCTTGTGCCACGTTAAAGATGGCTAGTGGGCTTTAATCTAATCTAGTGACATGCCACCAACGTTAAAAGGGGAATTCAATTATCTGTAGATTGTTTTCTTTTGGCCCAAAAACCGAGAAACCGAGATGAATGTCTCAGCCTGGGCCAAGGACTGTTCAATGGAAGTTGTTCAATTTTAATGAGGACAACTGCACCTGTTAACCTTGTTTTGTTATCTTCAATTGTGAGCTTTTCCACCGCCCTTCTTCGGTTAAATTAGCATTTCAAATGGTAGCTGCTCATGCTTCGAAGCTCATCTCATCGCGGGCCGTTGCATGTTGCACGAGATCGTCCGCCAGTGCGAGGCGCAATTTATGCGTTGGAATAACTCTCAGATATGTTTTTATACTCGCCCTCCCTGGTTCAATATTCCATTACGCGTTATTTACATTCGAAGGGTTTTTTTCCTTCCTTTCTTTTCTTGATAAAGCCACGAAACCCACCTTGGCATATCAATTTGTGGCCCTTGTGGAACCTTCAGAGAAAATTCTGCTCCACTGGACTAAAAGATAAGGCTAAGGATATGTGTTTCAAATAAGTAACCCTCTTCGCCACTGCGGTATTGGCTAACTGTCGCAGTACTGTGATTGATAAGAGCGAAGGGCGCTTTTGGAAGGCAAATCGGTTCGCAAGAGAACGTCTGGACGCAATTCAAGTGAAGTTCGAAGTGTTTTCCTTCGTTTTTTGAGAATAATGAGCTCATGTATCACCGAGGTGTTTTAGGAAAATTCGTGCAGTGGTCGAGATGCAAACATATCCCGAGCGTAACTGTTACAAAAAAAAAAAAAACATTTCCGAACAAACGACCAGATGAGAGAGTGTGGAGCGGCCCCTCTTGTTATTCGATTGCATTATGCTAATGAAACATGGCACATTACAATGACTCGCTAATGTGGAGGATCGCACCCCTACCACCCACCCCCCCTTTGCATGCAGCAAATCATGATACCGTCAGCGTGCGTTCGGAAGTTATTGCTGTAAACATGTTTATTATGCAGCAAAAGTGCTTTCCCCCGGCCGATTGGCCGATTCGATGGGCACGCTCGGCAAACATTGCAATCGCAATCAACATGGGCTCGGATAATCAGCCTGGCGCAATCGCTGGTCAAA
>NC_064877.1:29320000-29352500 GCF_943734665.1 Anopheles aquasalis | reverse complement strand
AATCCAATTGTAGAAGTTTGGTACCGAGGAGCACCAACTTTGGCACCAGTGCCACCAGGGCGGGCGGCCGTCAGTTCAAACCGAACCGAACCGGGACGGCCGAAGAAAGGGGTGGCTTCGGAAGGATGGGAGGAAACTGGAACAACCTCTTCTGCACACCGATGGTATCGTTTGAAGGGCTCCTTGGTTCCTGCTTTCGCTTCAGTTTCGCTTCCGTAAATAATTCGTAGATAAAACTGAAAACTTTCTTCCAAAGTCTTCACCATCGGTTCGGTTCGGTAGGCTTCACAGGAGTAGCAAGCAAACAGGGATGCCGGAGCTGGATGTCTGGAGTGCAAGAAGAGCTGGGAATGGTAGCAAGGGCTTTACGATGGGATGTGCATACGTGGCAATCGAGGAGAGCAGTTTCTGGTGCAGTAACGATGTCATCGATGTATTAAGGTGTAGGAAGGTTTGTTCATCTACACAGAGACAGAGAACGAGAGAAAGCTTTCGGGTAATGTCTGTCTCTACAGCAACCGTGGTGACTGTGAACCGTTGTAGATTGTGTACGAGAAACAAGTGAAGTGCGCCTCCATACAGCACCAAAGAAGCCCGGGATGAAACCATAAACTCCTATCAAGCGACCAGCTTCAGGTTCGGCTCAGCTGGAAGGCTGCTGGTGCTGGATTGACTGGCGGGATTCTGATGCGGTTCACTGCGGTGCAGTGGCAGACTGGCAATCGACAAAATGTTCAGCCTTCAGACACTTCGGACGCCCCAGCCGTGGGATAAAACTTTTGTCCTGGCAAACAATTTGCAACGGATTTCCAATCACATTACGCGCATTCCAAGTAACTTTTCCCTCCCGCCCCTTTCTTCCTTCACCATCACAGTACACAGCGATGTAACGAGATTTCCGGGCCTGCCTTGCTGACTTGCTGCGGTGGACCGGAGCTCGGAAGGTGGAACTTTCTTCAATTTGGTTGCCGTGTGCCTGCCTGCCATTGACAGCCATTGCCACATACACAATTTGTTGATGTATAAAAGATAAGTTTCGAACACCGCAAAGTTGCCTCCCACACCCTCTCCCCACTTTAAAATGTGTGTGTCCAGCACGGTTGATAGCAGGTGTGCGAATATTCAAGTGAATTGGTTGCACGCGCGCGCACCTCAACCGCTGTTTGGTGGCCAGGAACTGGGTTCCTGGGTCCAGTAGTAGCATGCCGGGAGTCGTTGTTCCCTTCGAAGCAGTAGATTTAATCGATTCATTTGCCACTCGATGCCACTCGATACGATACGAGTTGAGGTGGTTTTTGGGGAGCAGTAAACAGTCGCCAGCCAGCTAGAGAGAAACGGGAGAACATCTGCAGTGCGATACAGTGAAAGGCTTATCATTCATCGTTCAAACAAACGCTCTGCCGCAGTGGGTACGGCTTCTCAGGGGGGGGGGGGGGGGGGGCGGGGGGTTACTGGTCCTCGTGCATTCACCACCCAGTCGGTGCAGTGCAGCCAAGTTCCCCGTATCGTACGATTTAGGATGTGACGACCACCAGAAGCACCAGCTGAGCTACGGGGAGTGAAAAGAAAAGAAAATAGAGCCACCACCACCACCACCAGTAAAGGCAGAAATTGGCACAGATCGCCAGCCAACCAGCCAGCTAGCCAGCCAGCCAGGGCTACGGGCTTCGAAAATGAAATGAAAAACTTAGGTTTTGTCTTTTTTTTTTTGGTGTGTATCCCAAGCGCACTAGCGCTGTCAATTTCCCGCTGGCTGCCGCGCTAAAGATGGAGTGTTTAATTTGAAAATTAAAAGGACATGCCGTAATGAGTCCCGGTTTGTCCCGGCCGTCCGGAGCGTGTACGCCTAACGGGACAAGGAACGAGGTGCAGGATTCGCGGTGAGAAAGAAGAGAATGTACATTCAGTAGAAAGGACGCTTCGTCATGCCGCCACTGGAAGCAAGTTCATACAAATTTGATTGGCTACCGGTGACGGAGCACAATGAGAGAGGGCTAAAGAGGGAAGAAGAAATATGCTTCGTGAAGACAAATTAGCTCTGCTCGTTAATTGGAAAGCAACAGAAAAAAAAGAGAGGAAAGGAACAAGGACTAGCGTCTCCAAGTTTTTTAATTGTTTCGCCGTGAATGGTGGCGAGTTGGAACGGGCCTCCTTTTTTTTTTATAAATCAATTTTGTAATTTCTCACCCAACCTTTAGTGCGCCAGTGGCCGTGTTTGCCTGGTGCAGTGGAAAGAATGGCGTTTTTGAATGCTTTCGTTGCTTTTGAAAAGATTTTCTGGCAGGCTCATAGAACCAGCATCACAGCGAGTCAACATTCTGCGCCCTCCAATGCGCTGCACAAGTTATGACGTCAATTATCTCTACCGATCTGCTACCGAATAGAAGAACAATTGCATGTGATGCTGCATTCCTCAAACATTGCATTGATTTGATGGAATACCCAGTGCGGCAAGTCGCTTCGAAATGGGGAAGGAAGGAAGAATATTTACATTCCATCTGTCGCTGCACGGCGCTGCAGCAGCACGAAGCTCGTTATATGAACTACCCCCTTCTTCCATGCACATGAACTTCAAACTCAACGGAGACCACCTCGGAGACCCCCGGCCCGGCCGCGCCTGCCAGCCATCATCAGAGTCCTATCGGAGGTAAACATTCAATGATTTTTCGATGACGTTTTGCGCTGCATCCCAGCAAGTAAGCGGGCTGTGTTGTGTCATATTTACAGCGTCGCAGCACAGGCACAGCAATATGCCAGATTGCTGACTCTGGCGTATCGTATCGGATGAACTCACTCCGGTGTGAATCCCCCGTGGCGCAGCACACACATATGGCATCGCCGAAGGATGGCGAAAGGGTTGCCAATGGGGAGAAGGAGGCAACATGTTAATCTGTGGATGGTAGTTGACGTTATGACATTCCAAACAAACCAACTCTGCTGCTTCCTCGTCTTGCTGCTCTCATTCATTGCGGTGCGATCTACAATCCCGGGAAGGGACGGGACGTGGAATCTTGGCAAGTTCCCTGTGACCCGGATTCGATCCGGATTCCCATGTTTCGGTGGCGGTTTGTTGCATCTCTCGGTCGCTTCGGAGCTTCTGGATTCTGTTACGGGAATTACGTACGTGTGCGTGTGGCTTGTGTGGTTTTCACCCAAAGGTGGAATTCTCTGTCTCAATGAGTCTCAGCTGCTTGTTCTGGCCTCGTAGGAGTTAGCTGCTCGTGGGGCGTAGGGAGTTTCTTACACCAACCGACGCCAACAGTATCTGTAACGTATCCGTGTCGTGGCCAGATTTATCATTCCTGCAAGCAGCCGCCATCGAGTCGGCTAGCTCTTCTACTAAAACCCCACTATGCATGGCATCGTTTACATACGGGTGTCTTCATGACGTGGAGTGCAGTGAACGGTGATTTGTCGTGACCCAATGAGGGTGGCATGCATTGTGCCCGGTAGTGGAATGTAACCGGAGGCTTACAGGTATTACGAATCAACCTGGAAGGAATGATTTCGTTATGGCAAAAGGGAGGCATTGGAAAGGTAGCTTTCGCTTGGTGCAGCTTGCATTCGAATTGGGCATTGCTGGAATGCACTGAACCACAGCATTTACGACAAAGATTCAGTAACGTTTTTGCAATCATTGATTGAATAAACTTTTCTCCTTGGACATGAAGGTTGAACATGGATTGGCCCAGGGGAGACCAATTAAAAGACACAATAAACCAAAATTATGCATCAAATATCTTCCACCATGTGCTGTTTTCATGAAGCACCCTTTTTCTACTGGATGCACTCACTGAGCAGCTACCAGATTCGCATCGCAGAATCGCTGCCCGGAATCGTGGCTCTGCAGAATGTGATTAAAGTAATCAAATAGTATCACAACGCTTGCAATGCAATTTCCGAATTCCATCCTCAAAAGCTCCATCAAAGGATGGCGCAATATGTGGTCGTCGCAGGGAGTCCGTTAACACATTGCCGTTGCGGTGCACTTTATTTAATTTACAGACAACTTTGCACTTTGATAACCGAGCGGATGGTTCGCCGTTCGTCGGCCACCATTTATGAATATGTAATAAAGCTCGCGCTCGCTCGCTCGCTCGCGTTCGCTTGACGATGGATGGATGAGGGGGTTTGTAGCACAGTGCTACACGCAGTGGACAGTGAAAGGAACCGCTGGCTAGTGGCGCTACCAACCACATCACACTCGCGCCGTTGACGCCGTTGACTGATGGCTGACGAGAGAGAGAGAGAGAGAGAAGACCACAGACAACGGGCGTTTTTGGAGCCCGGAGTTCCCTTTAAGGTATTGTAAAGCAAGGAGGGCGCTTCCGTTTCTGTCTAAAACACATCGGCTGACCCAAAAAAAAAGAAAATCCCCCTCAAGAATTCATACGTGTACTGCGACTGCGACGAGCCCTCACCGACGGAGCATTGCGTCAGTTTGCGAAATATATTTGAATTCTGAATTACGCAAAAGTGAAATGCGGCGTAAATGGCGGTACGGTCCCGTGTATGATACCAGCACACGGAGAGGAAGCGAATTGCACCCGTATTTGGCCCACGATCCCTTTTGCTGATATGAAATTGGAAGGATGGAAGGAAAGTGAGGTGTCGAGTGGCGGGGGTGGCCGAGGATAAAATGGAGCATTTTGCTGCACGTTTGCAAGATCGAGCGCGCCTAGCGCCTTGCCCAACGCTGCTGCAGCAGCACCGAGACCGTTGGTGAAGCTTTTTTCGATGATCTATAACCGTGGTGGTGGTGGTGGTGGTGCAATGATGATGGTGCCGGATAAGGGAAGCAACGGATATTAACGTCCTTGTTCGCGGACTCTCACGAGCGCACTGTCCACCACCACTCTAGGAGCGAAAGGTGCACGAAAGGGATACATTCCCTCTCTGGTCCCCTTTTTTCGGTAGTGCTTCTTGCGTTTCGATTGCCGATGGTTCTTATCATCCTGGGTTCGTGCACGCTCACCAAACCGCTACATCACTTCGAAACGCGCTATCCGACCTACCACGCCTGTCCATTTGTCTTCATGCAGGTCCGGGAAATCCGTTTGAGTTTTTCCTGACCTCCTCCCCCGACCTCGCACCCAGGGCCTCACCACACTGTAACGGACGAGTAGCAGCGGGAGTTCCGGGAAGATGCTTCAACCGAGCCCGGAGATGCCCGTAAGCCCTAAGAAACATTCCGTGAATATTTCATAACCGGGGTCGCAACGCACATACACACCACTGGGTGCCGGTGGTTCGGGTAAAGGAGCAAAAAAAGAAAAAGAGCAAGAAAAAAAGGGAGGAAAAAGGGTCTTTGGGGCGGAAATGCGAACTGACGCGACGACGACGACGACGACGACGGTGTTGCTCGCCGCACTGGTGGAACGTGGGAGTTGCAGATGTTTCAACCCCGACGGAACCGACCCGACGACCACCCCATCCTATGGGAGGATATGAGCTGTAACTCAGATGTCCGTGTTGTGGTGGTGGTGGTGCTGCGGCTGCTGTTGCTACCGAGTCGTCCATCCGTTGGCTTTGGGAATGTTTGCAGCGAAAACAAAGTGTCACGTGTCCCACGGCACGCCAGCAGCAGCAGCAGCAGTGGAAGAAGCAACCATCCGCAAGCAAGTGCAGCTTAGGATCGCATTTTATCCTTAAAGTAAAGGGCGGTCGCAACTGTCGGTCCTTTAACCGTTTTAACGCTCAAGGTGAGCTGCAGTGAGCGGTCGCTGGGTACGCAGTTGTTTCCAAGCCGGCGGGTGGAGGATCAAAAGCAATTCATTAATGGTGTGCAGTATCTTTTTGTGTTTCGTTTTGTGATACTTGCAAACGCAAACGACCAAGACCCGACGACCGTTCGGAATGTAACGGTAATTAGAAACGAATCAAAGCCGCCACCAATAATCGTGGACAGCAACGCACTCGGGGACGTGCACAAAAAAGTGATTAGTGCCGGTGTAGTGGCCTACACCACCAGTTTTACAAAAAACGGTATAGCGGTATGCACAAATACTAAAAGAGATTACAAAGCGGTGATGGACAAACTTTCATCACTTAAAACAAACTATCATACCTTCCAACCAGAAGACGAAAAAACCACCAAAGTGGTACTGCAAGGGCTATGCAGAAGCATATCCGCTGATCTAGAAGATGAACTAAAATCTCTTAGTATCTTCCCCACAGCTATTAAGGAGCTAACAGTCAAACATAAACGTTATGACGATCAGGTAACATTACTTCTACACTTCCCCAAAGGGTCAATTAGCTTAAAAACGCTGCGTGAAACAAAGTTCCTGCTGCACTGTCGAGTTTACTGGAGCTACTACTCCAAAAACAGTAGCCCAATGCAGTGTAAAAACTGCCAAAAATACGGCCATGGTGGTAACAATTGCCACTCGATACAAAAATGTGTAAAGTGTGCAGAACCACACCCATCAAAGGATTGTCCCCTAAACGACAGCCCAGCCAAAGTAGATGGCATTATCCCCGCGCGCCTTCTAATATGCGCAAACTGCAAAGGCAACCATCCGGCTACTTTTAAGCAATGCCCTACCCGTCCAACACAGCAACCGAAACCACAAATCCGACCAATTAAAAAACTTCCTCCTCCCGCAGTGGATTTCAACTCTTTTCCACTACTGCCTAACGTAAGTTACAATTCCAACCAAAACCCACACGATTGGAGTAAAAAATACACACCAACACAACCGCAGCAAAGCAGCCATGCTAGTGAGGAACTCTTCGACGATGAAGAGATCGTACAAATAGTACAAGAAACTTTTACCTGCCTCAAAATGTGCAGGACCAAAGAGGACCAAATAAAGGTCGTCTTTAAAATCATCCGTAAATATTGTCAAAAATGAACACTCCATCTGCCATAAAAATCTCACACTGGAATTGCAATGGCATTTCCAGACAAACAACCGAGGTAGAGCACTATCTCGAAACACATCAGTTAGATGTTCTTGCTGTGTGCGAGACCTTCCTAAAAACAGGAACTAAATTCTCAATTCCCGGCTACCACATACATAGAAAAGACAGAGCAGGCGACCCAAAAGGCGGTGTGGCCCTCATAGTAAGAAAAAACATTCAGTACAAGCTAACAAAAGACATCCACCTACAAACAATTGAAGCAGTAGGCATATCTATTAACACAAATAGAGGCCCAATTGAAATCATTTCTGCTTACCACCCGGGCGGAAACAAAAATAGATCAGCCTTCATAAACGACATAACAAAACTGACAAATATCAATCAAGACTACTTCATCTGTGGCGACTTTAATGCTCGTCACAGGATGTGGCACTGTAAAACAGCAAACTGGGCTGGGAAAGCCCTCTTTGATCTAAATCAAAAAGGAACCTTTCTTATACAACATCCAAACAGCCCAACGTACAATCCTACCTCCGCTAAGTTCTCCCCGTCTATAATAGACCTCACCATAACCAACAGCCACCTAGCAACAACCACCCCGGTCACCAGCTCAGAGCTTTCCTCCGACCACTCTCCAGTACTATTCCAAATCAAACTCACAGAACCAATAGGATCCACCATAACTAAAATATTCGACTACAGTGCAGCAAACTGGAAACTATTTAGAAAAGCCATAAATAACGAAATAGAGCTAAATAACATACATCACAGTTTAATAACTAGCTCTAAACAAATAGACGAACTAATTAACCTTACTTCTGCCACAATCCAAAAAGCGCACAAAGAAGCAGTTCCACAAATTATTCCCGGCCAATACAACACCAAAATTCCTGATCATCTGAAACAACTCATAAAAATAAAAAATTTGTTCCGCAAAATCAGCCAAAGACATCGTAGGGACCCCCTAGCAAAGAAAACAGTCACGTTCCTCCAAGAAAAAATCCGATACGAATCGAACACCCTAAGAAATGAAAACTGGAACAAAACTTTAACCGCGATCGGAAACTCCAATAACAACAATAAAATGTGGAAACTCGTCAAATTGCTTAAAAATCAAACAAACCACGTGCCGGCCTTGATCATAGACAACAAAACTCTGCTCGCTCCTGATGAAAAATGTGCAGCTCTCCGCACAGTATTCGAAAAAGTACACCTGAACACTTTCAACACTACCAGCACAGTGGAAAACAAAGTTAAAAAAATAGCTCAAGAAACACAGAACAACCAGTGCACCACAACGTTGACATCAGTTGAGCTCGTAAAGCCGAAAGAAATTAAAAAAATCATTAAAAACCTCAAAACCAAGAAATCTATGGGACTTGACAACATTAACAATAGAATGCTTAAAAACCTTCCGAACAAAGCACTAATTCTGATAAGCCACATCTTCAATTACTGCCTACAATCCGGATACTTCCCCGACAAATGGAAAGAAACCAAAGTAATAGCTATCCCAAAACCGGGAAAAGACCACACTAAACCAAACAACTACCGACCCATCAGCCTTCTAAGTTGCATAGGTAAAGTTTTTGAAAAAACAATAGCCAACCGAATCTCCGAACACGCCTCAGCATACAACACAATCCAACATTCTCAATTCGGTTTTCAAAAATCGTTGTCTACAGTGCACCAGCTCAATAGACTTAAAAACAACGTAGCCAAAACCATGAACAGCAAAAAATCCACAGGTCTAATAACTCTGGACACTGAGAAGGCATTCGATTCAGTCTGGCACGATGGGCTAATATACAAATTACACCAACAAAAATTTCCTAGTTACCTAACAAAAATCGTGTCTTCATTCATCAAAGACAGACCAAACTCAGTACACATCGGCAAATGCAAATCCCAAACCTACATCCCAGCTGCAGGAGTTCCCCAAGGAAGCACCCTCTCCCCACTCCTATTCAACATATACATTTCGGATATCCCAAAGATTAAAAAAGGCAGCCAATACCTATTTGCTGACGACATAGCCTTAAGCTACTCCAGCAAGAACCCCGGACCAATTATTAATAACCTAAACAACAGCATAAAAAGATATGAAGCTTATTGCAACAAATGGAAAATGAACATAAACGCCGAAAAATCGGAAGCAATATTTTTTACTAGGAACACTAGCAAAAGACATCTCCCAAGCAAACACCTTAAAGTAAAAAAACGTTGAAATACCTTGGAGCAAATCCGTAAAGTACCTAGGAACTTATTTAGATTGCCGACTCACATTCAAAAAACATATTGTAAACACAGCGATTAAATGCGATAAATATTTAAAAATCCTATACAGCTTCTTAAACAGGAAATCGAAACTAAACCTAAAAAACAAAATACTGTTATATAAATCAGTCATCCGCCCCACTCTCACTTACGCGTCACCCATTTGGTGCACTTGCGCAAAAACCCACAAAGACAAACTACAAATAGTCCAAAACAAATTTCTAAAAATCATTCTCAACCTTCCCCCATGGCACAGCACAAACGATATTCACAATAGGGCCAAAATAAACCGTCTCGCAGATCACGCCGCCGAAATTAACAAACGGTACTGGCTAGGGTGCGCAAGAAATTCCATACTGGCAAAACGCCTAAACTTCTTAGATAAGTAATCTATAGGTTATAAGGCTGGTAAAGGGTATATTTAAGTATCGGTATAATTTAGTTTAAAAGGGGGAAAAAAAAAACTACAGGTTTTGGAATTTTTTCCTGTAGCTAAGCTTAAAAACTGCAAACGCAACTGAAACTATTAGCCGCCTACGGTACTAAATGCATAATCTCTAAGTGGAAAAGGACGCTCCTGTACCCTTAATTATAAGTATGATATTATACAACAACGTTGAAATTAGAAGCTCGTAGTAACTACGCAGCTTTCGGTCATAATAAAACTCTTCTACTACTACTACTACTGTTTCGTTTTGTTACGTTTTTTAATGTTCCTTTTTAAATTCTTTTCAACCATATAGAATTAGCGTGTGAATAGTAGCAAAGCTGTTTGCTAGTATTTATATCCAAATAAGTGATGTTAGAACAGCTGTGAACTTTAATGGTGTAAGTGAATGCTGTATGCTTCGTAAATTGATTAACTGTGGCATGATAAGCTTTTGGTGTTGGCCTGATATGTTCAAAGCAGAGTCTACATGTAAAGAGCTTTCATTACGTTAATCTGCATTGCTACTTTTGCTACAAAAGTAGTTTTCGTGAAAAAATATCAAATGGAAGATGCAAGATATTTATTGTTATAGTTACTATGATTAAGATGAGGGAAACTTCAATTTCAATGGAGTATTGTTAGTATTGATTGGTTTAAAATAAAATAATATTGTTGTTAAATGTCGGTCAGTTTAGTGTTTTTCATTTCTGATAAGCAAACACATTCTCATTCCAATTGCAAAACTGGGGCTCAGAAATTAAATTGTTGCAATTCGTCAAATGACAGCTTTAGTGTCAACAGGGCATTAGTAAACTGGTAAAGTTGATATCGTTGCCGAGCAGCTTAAGAATCGATTCATGTACTCGCCAATTATTTTAATAATTAAAATGGAACAAATGTCATGATTTCAATGCTAAACCATTTTCTTTCGATGGCTATCTGCCACGTTCCTTATCATACAACGTTTTAAACCATCTCTTCAACTATCAATGTCACGGTCATTAATGGAACGATCCAACCCATTCCCTTCGATGGACACCATCGAATGAAGCCCCTAAAAGACACGGATTAATTACATTCGAGCCATGGAATGGGGAGGAAAAAAATACAATCTCGCTTCAGACAACATTGTTGCATCGCGCAAATAGCAACATTGTACGGCCATTCAAACACCGCCGACTGTCTGTCAATTTTCATTCGTGCCAATTGCCCAGAATCCTTTTGGCAGCTCCGCAACACTGGCACTGGAATGCTGTCCGCCATTCGACGATGCGTCCGGACGCGTGCATTCTTTATCAGACCCCCGACAGCACGTCAATGTGGAACGAATCAATGGTTTCGTATATTCGTGGTCCTTATATCTCGTGCTCTCTCTCTGTTACCGACAGGCAATACTGTGAATAGAAATTTGGGCACAACAGTGTGCACCAGTAAGGGAGGAATGGAACTACCGGACGGTACGGTCAGTGATCACAAGTGACAGTAAGTAATCCCGTTACTGACAGCACCGGTACACCGCGCAGTTTCGCGAGACACGCAAACCAAACTAATTTGATCGAACGCGCAACGCTAATCAATATTGAAAAGGAGGTAAATGAAAATAGGCATAAAATACGGTCCTGGTATCGTTCTCCTCGGTGCGCTGTTTTCGGAGAAATCTTTTCCAAACTCCATATCCGACTTCACCGCAGATCCCTAACAAGACAGGGGCCGATACTAGTTTTCAACAGGCAAAACAGGTACTTGAGCATGAAACATGAAGACGAATCCCGGACCTCCGACACACCCATACAATGGAGCAGGTCGTAAAGTCTGCAAACGTTCGCTAGCCCTCCGCTAAGGAACTGCAGCCGGGGAGGTGAAATAGTTTCGGTGAACCCGCGGTGAACGTGGTGCACACGATGATGCCACACGATGATTTATTGACCGTTTACCTTCGGCCACCACGGAAAAAGGAAAGGAAAGGGAAGACGGCAACTTTGCTGCTTCGCGAACCGCTCGCTACTCGGTCAAATCTATTAATCATGCTTTCCGTGTTGCTGCAGGCAAGTATAGTTGCTGCTTGCGCCCAGCCTCGACATCGATTCCGAGCCACGCTCCGATCGTCCGAGCATCTTAAGCTCGAGCTTCCTTTCCTTTCCGGTTTCTTTTGCCCGCGTGTTTTTTGGACGATCCACTTGCGCGCCATAAGCTCGAGCTGTCTGCCCTGTCTGTTCTGTTTGGCCAAAAGTTCCGATTTTTCTTCTTCGCTTCGTCCGCCAAGGGTGTGCCATGTTTGTTTTGCTCGGCTCGCTGCCACCCGATGGTTTGATGTGATGTGCTTCTCCGCTTGCTCCGGCCACACTCGTTCGGAGTTTGTTCATCCATTCTCTCTCTCTGCATCGTACTTTACAGCGATCCGTAGCGAAGCAAACGGGAACCGTTCAACACACATGAGCGAATGACAGAATGGTGAACGATGCGACACCACAACGGGCGGACCGGACTGCCAGTTCACACCATCAGCGGCCACTAGTCAGCCTGATATGTCTTGGCCTCTGCTGCTGCTGCTGCTGCTGCTGCTACTGCTGTTATTGTCATGCTTTCTGCTTCCTGGACGTATTTCAGACATCCGGTCTGATTTTTAAGGTTCCTGCAAGGTTTCTTTTTTTTACACTTTTGCTTTTGCAAGATCTGAACAATGGTGAGAAGAGTCTGTCCAGTGGATCAGAGCGTCTTCGGGCTCGCTCACGGTGACCTGACACTTATTGGTTTCGGACCGATTGTTTCGTCCGCGCGTCGTCTTGATTGTGGTGGTGATGGTGCTGTGGACAGAAGGGGGGGATGTTAGTATTTGCGCAACATGATTGCTTCACCTCCCCCGGCACCATTCGCTGGTGCTAGCAATCGATGAGGAGGTGCGAGCTAGCATGGGATGAGTTTGCCGCAAAAGTCTGTTGTCTGTCCACTGTTGGCATCTCTAGCGATCCATCTATCGACGTGAAAAGCTGATTGCTTCTCGATGACTGGTCGATTTGGCGTCCAGAGTCCACCGTCTTACCGCCCTCTGCCTCTCCGTCCTCCGGGCACGTTCCACTCAATGAGCGGGATAGCTTTCGATGATTCAACTTTACTTTTAATTATCTGCATCGGTTCGTTTAAGTTTTGATAGAAGGCACAAGGCACACCGCCAACCAGCGCCAACGTTCGCTGTTTCGCTCGGTCTTCCGGTAAATCGCCAGCCTTCGGCGCGTCCATCGGCATGGCCGTGGTGCTGCTGCTGGTGCGGAATAGTGAGAACGAGAAGAGGAGGGAGGTCCGAGCGCCCATTTACTGTTCGGCTTGTTTTAACTCTATCATGGCTTCCGCACAAACAGACAAACTTTGGAATGGCCAGCCTTGCACAGTTGCTCGTTTGGAAACCGGCATTCCCAGGGCATGAGCGGGGGTTTTGCAGGTTTCCTTCTCTTCTATCTTTGGCCATGGAATTGCCCGGGTGTTTCATTTACTTTCGTTCAAACTGTTGGTCGTGGTGGTGGTGGTGGTGGAGTAGGTGGTGGTGGGTTTGAATATGCTTCAGCCTCGATCCAGCTGCCCGGTTAGCATCGGAGAGCGGATTCTTCAGGGTCCTCGGACTGAGCCAGATTCCCTTGAAGGCCAACCGATTTCGGTCGATGAAGGACGAACTTTTAATTCACTTTTCGCCTCACTGCCACGGTACCACGGCTGACGTGCGGCCAGCAAACACCTGGTCCTGGGGAGTAGTTCCTGGATTCCCCGGTCCCCCGGGTTGGCCGATGGCAAAATAGGCGAGCTAAATTACTTTTTTCGAATATTCTTTTCAACAAGTTTCCGTTTTGCAACGGCCTTGAGGTGTTCGATGATGATGATGACGGTTTGAGTGATGTTTCAAACATTGTTCAAGTAATGCTTTGGAATAATGTTTCAACCGTCCAGCGATGCGTTCTTTCGACTAATGTCCACTACGGCTGCGGTGTTTCTTTCAATTCCTCACTGTTTTTTGTAAGCTTTTTTTGTTAGTTATGTTGGATTGTCTTGGTGAGTGCATAGTTTTCCGTTTTATAGAATTCAATTGGACAATCACAATTAACAATCTTACATAAATATTCGTAACGACGACAATAATGAAATTTGAAAAAAAATTAAATAAATGAAATAAAAAATGTAGAGTCTTGAAAAGGCGTTTCAAACTCATGCGGGCCGTAGAAGAAAGTATCAACCCGTCCTCCAGCCATTTCACCACATAATTTGAAGGTGCATGACTTTATTAAATTTGCTTTTTATCATCAACCAGTGCCAGTGTTCGTGGCTAGAGAGGTAAAGCCAATTTTAAAAGAGGTCGCCGCGTCGAAAATACGAAATTGTGCAGTTCCGTTGCCGAAATCCGATGATGGAGGCGCCTGGTAACCGGTAAAATTTCATTGTTTTAGGGGTTTGTAATAGAAATCGAAATGGTTAAATTTAAATTACTAGATGGCCAAAAATAAATGACTTAATATCGTGGGCGATGCTGCGCACAAAGTAATTTAGCGGGCCGTGAATTTGATCGCTTTCAAAAATAATGTGTTGTAAAAGTTTTTTTAAAAAAGGTAAAATGCGCATACATGCGTATATGAAATTTGGTGCATTATTGAAAACCGCCCTGTCCCCAGGGCACATTTGGGCGCTTACAGTCAAGCGTACCATTCCCTGACCGGTATTATGCTTTTTATTGCGCACAAACCATGCGACCATCGTCATAGCTGCATTTTCCATTGGTTTCAGCTTTTCACCGACTTCAAATCAATTTCTCCGGAAAGGAAAAAAAAAAAACTGTCAAGACCCTTTCGCTTGTACTTTGCTCTTATCGCATCGAATTAGACTGTCACTTTCACTCACACATACCGACGGGGTTTTCCAGCATAATAGCGACCAGCTTCACAGCAGCCTTCGCCCCCCGAAAGCCCCAACTCCAAGCTAAACGATGCGAAACGCGCTGGAAAGCTAGCTCTTTAGGGTTTATCAATTTGGTCGACTGCAATGCATTTTTCATGTTGGTCATGGCTGACGAAGCGCAGAACTTACAAACCGGATTGGACCGGGCGGAACGGTGCGGTGGAACGATGAAAATGAAGTCAAAAGAAGGGAAAACCCTGGGAACGAAAACCCCGAAATCAGCGGACCCGGCCTTTCATCGTTTCATCGTCTCGTGATTCGAAGGACGAGGTTGAAAATTGAAAGCAGCATATGACATTCACATGTATGCGTCCCCCTCCCCCTCCCCCAAAGAACACCGGCATACGGTTGACGGTCGGTGTGGTGTTTGCTTCGTCGAACCGTAGTTTTCGGTTGCCGGCATTCCGATAAAAGAAACGTACGAAAGCTTTCCTGACTGAATTGTGCCAAACAGATCTAAGTTCACAGGTTTCTGCAGCGCCGACTGGTTGGCGGGAAGGTGTTTTGGATGGCATCAGCCGGGATTTTCGCATCTCAATAATATCGGTTTTCTGTTACCTTGCTGGGCAAACCTGGGAGTTTGGTTTCGAGTGCGGCTTACACGCTGAGCCGTTCGATTGAGTTCGCTGGTTTGTTGGGGAAACTTTCCAGAAATGAGAACGAAAACGCGACGACGAGGGTGGAACGTTGTGTGGAAACTCAATCGTGGCTGTGGCGATTGAGTATTTGATTTGTATTGAAGGGAATGCTCGAGAATGCTGGGTCGTTACATGGAAGAACCATTTTGCTTCGCACAAATGAAGTTTTGTTTGCAGGAAGTCATGTCTCTTTCACCCCGTACGGAGCCTTTTCTTCTGCGTAGAGCCCACGATGCGGAGTTTATTATTGTTTTAAAGTTTCAAATTCACTTTGAAGAAATTAAATGAAATCGATTTGTGGACGTCAAGTTCGCCGTTCGCCTTTGGGATTGTGTTTGTTGAGCCGGAGACTTCATCGCGACCCATCGCGAGACCGAGAAACCGAGAAACTCACATGGAGTGCCATCTTGGCGACAACATCCGGGCTTCCACCCGGAACAGCACGGCTGGTTCTCGTGCAAAAGAGATGCGACGCGCTGTCAGTTCAGGTTCCGTCGCCTCGATGTATGCGGAAAAAGTGCTAGCGGATGCCAGCACAGGTTAACAGATGCAGAGCAACAATCCATCCCTCCTTGTGGACAACGTGTTAGCTCGTCGTCGCGAAGTCGCGGCCCTCGGGTTAGGTTTTTGTACAGCGACACCGTCAGCATCGGCCTGAGCTCCATCCCGGGCTCAACATTCCACCAGGCATTGGAGGCACGATGATATGCTCTGCTCTCGCGTTGCCGTGAAAGTAAGCAGCAGCAGCAGCGGCAGCAGCAACAGAAGCAGCAACCACTGAGAAGAAAAGAAAAACGGGAAACTGGCGGAAAAAAGGTCAGAAGAAAGATGAAAGAATGTGGCAGCATAAAAGCACTTCATAAGGCAGGCAGCAATGAAAAGTGCTCGAAATTGTTAGAATGACGCTGCTGACGGGCTGCTGCGGACCTCGGAAGGAACTCGGGGGCGCTGGCCGAACGGGGGGCTTCGCGCTGGGGAGTACAAGCTGCTGGCATGTGTAACGGCGCGCGCAAGAAGCCCACAGTGCACAGTGGTGGCATCGTAAAAAACTGGCCAACCTCCTCCCCCCCCCCCTCGGGTGCTTAGGTGGAACCGCTGGCCACGGTGGTCACAAAGGGCAAGCATACAATTTTGAAGAACAGATGGACGCAACCGTTCGATAGATCCGCGGTGGCGTAAAGAAAGTTCCAAGAAAACTTATTTAACACAAACAAAGACGCAACCGATGTTTGTGTAAAAAAAATAATACAAAAACATTGAACTGGAACAGGAAAAGTGCCAGAAAATTGGAAAGTGTATTAATAGTAAAAGTTTGATCAGACTCTATTCACTGCACTGCACATCGCGGTGGAGGCATTACCAGATTTTTTAGATTCCAATGCAGCTCTTGTTTTGTTCGTTAGTTTCTCTAAATGCTGTCATCAGTTTTCCCCGTCTTATAATAAGAGTTTGTTTTGTTTCTTGCCCTTTTCATTTAGTTGTGGCCCAACTGTAGCCACCATTTTGAGTGCTTGAGCGCTGCCATGTTGGAAAAAAGTTTATTTGGTCTCTAATAGTATTCTGATCATTTTATGGTTAAAGCTTGCTTTAATCACATTAATCACCGGTTCACCTGGCCGCAAGCACCTAGTTCTTGTTTGGAACTCTCATAATCCATTCTATGTCTCATAAAGTAAAGTCTTTTTTCTAGTTCTAGTGAGGTTCAGTATTTAACTAATGATTCTCCCTCTTTTATTGAGCCTTTCCATCAGTTCATGTGCAAGCACATAAAACATTTTTCTGCTAATTTCTATGACATTGCCTGGGGATTAGCTTCATACAATTGTGTTAACTATTTTCGTGATTTTCATGGGATCTAATCGTTGTTTGGCTATCCAGGGCACTCTTGATTAGCCACGTTCTACTAGAGCATGTCTTCTTTAAAGTTCCATTACAGTACTATAAGTTTCGCTAATCGATTTCTTCACATTCAATTAACGGAAATACATTCCCCGCAAAATGACTTTATCAACGAAAAAACTCAACATTTTCAGGTGACCGAAAAAAAGATGTTTTAACACTTTAACTTAACATACACTTATTTATATGCGTAATAATATGCGTAAATTACAAAGTGGCTCCATCAGTGACATCAGTTTTTCCAAACACTTGCATCCATTTTCCACGTCTTGTAGAAGATTGTACACCACTGAACGGTTTCTTATTGCCGTCTTCGCCCAACTGCTCACCCGCCTTTCAACAGTTTATTGGCAGCGAGTTCTGGTTGCAACGTACCGGATCGATCTGTAGCGTTGCGTGCTCCGGGGTCATAAATGCAATGCAGTGATGCACCGCAGCGCACCACTCGGTACGCGGCCATCACGAGCACAAGTAGCAGCAGGCGACGACCCCACAAATGATAACATTATGTGGCATTACTGTTGTTACAAACACGTACTCGTACACGCGTTTTACGCTATCATGTGCCCCTCGGTGGTCTCCGCACAAAAGGGAGCTCTCAGGATGCCGTCCCTCCGTTCCGGGCGTGGTCGTGCTACTTTCTTCGTGCCGGAGTATGTCGCTCACTGTCGCCGCCAGCCAGCCAGCCAGCCCGGGGGAGCCAGCTCGCTCGTTTCAAGTTTCCCGTATTTCCGTTCCGTGTCTCGATGCCATCTTGTTCTGTGGCGCGAACAGTTTCGCTTTCCCTTCCTTTGCCTTCTCATTCGCACGCCAGCAGCCTCGGGGCTATGGTGGCCTGAGGGAGCGAGTGGCTCTGATCGTCCGGAGCGACCACCACCACCACCACCACCACCACCACCACCAGATGGAAGATTAACTGGAGCGAGCACAAGGAGTTTTACAACTTTTACGAGGTTCATTTCCTACCATTCTGCTCCGCTGGGGTGTCGCTCCAGCTCCACGGTCGCACAGTGTGTTTGGAGGGCGTGCTGCAAATGGCTCTGTTGAAACATGATAAACATTATCGGGCTGATGAGTTTACCTAAATCATGAAGCGTAAATTTGTTTGGCATTTGTCTTACCTGGGGATACGATGCGATGGTTCGTACGTGCGGTTCTATCTTCAGGAGTCATCGTTGGAGTTGCAGTTGCTGTGGGCGCAGGCACAAGCGCACCAGTTATTCTTAGATCTTAGTGCTTCAGTTCAATGGTAAATCGAGAGTCGTGCCTTTTAATGGAACGATTATCGTTCAATGGCGAATGACTTGACAAAGTAATACGAATCGTTTCTCTTTCGCAATCGAAACTCCAGTTCAATATGAATCGTTTACCCAAGCACTTGTCCGGAATGTACTTTTAGCGAGAACATTAAAAGAATGGATTAATTTCCGGAGAGCTTGTTTCCTAAAAGTGCTTAATGCACCATATGGCTTGGTTAAAGGAAGAGTTTAATGCTATTCGGGCCCAACTGGTACACCCGAGCTTCCATTACCAAAGCTCTACAGACCACCGGAATGTAATTTCATTCCACCAAAAAGGCTCCCATTTCCATGGCTCACATTTGCACATTTGCGCCACCCGTCCGCCCAAACTCCCCGGCCCCGGTCGATCATACATTAACAAAGTGTTCGCGCTGTGCGCTGCCATCAACAGAAACAATTACAGCATCTCCAGTGGTGCTGGATTTGACTTTTGCCGTTTGGTGGCAAAGTTTTAATTCAAATATTAAGATGCCAAAATGGCGCTCCAATTCCAGGGCGCCAGTGCTGCCACTGGTGCTGCTGCTGCTGCTGCTGCAAGTCGCTCATTACCATCAGCCCGTGCTCGGTAAATAAGCAATGTAAATTGTTATGATCACATTCGTTGTTGTGCGCTACGAGAAAGACGTTCTCTCGAGAGAAAGAGAGAAGGAGCGGGAGGGTGAGAGAAGCCATCGGTTTTTGTGTGTTCCACGACTTCCATTCTCATGGATGGCCCAGATGATGCCCGGGGTACGGACGGGCGGCTGCATAGGAATTGAATTCTGAGCGAGTTGAGCCATTACCCGGGAACACATTCACATGAAAACCGTGGTGGCGGAGAACGTGGGCAGACATTAGCCAACCCTGTCACTGGCCCCAGGAACTCCCCGTTTCCAGCGCCAGGAGCCAAAGACAGTGGTCGACAGTACTCGACGCTGGAAGTACTTTCTCCGTGGACGCGAAGTTGTCGGGCCGGGCCTGTAATAATCGTCGAGAAAAGTGCTTTTCACACCCCGAGTTCCAGGTTCAGTGTTTCGGTCCGTTTTCAATCGACCGATCCAGACTTCCTTCCCCTCGAGTCTATCAGGCCAATAGTAAGGGGTTTTGGTTGGAAACTTTAAAACAAAATGGCTCCGATCTTCACCGCCGTTATGTCGTTCGCTTTAATACCCTCGTAGAACTTCTCAGAGCCGGAAATGCGAGGCGACTTTAAAGGTCGACCCAAAGTTCCCGGGAACATGTAATTAGAGCAACACAATTGCAGTAGCAGAAGCAGCAGCAGCAGCAGAGTGGAGAGAGCAGCTCCCTTGAGACACACCAGCACACAAGACCCGAAAATACACACCGGACTGACCAGGACTGGCCTGTCCTCTGTGTGGCTTCTGGTGCGAGGTTACTATGGTCCTCCATTTATACCGGGAAACGAGGAAGGATTGTGTCGGGTTATAGGGACAGTTTTCCGCTGGGTCTGCCAAAAACAGCAGCAGCATCGGCTATTCCTGTAATGAAACCGAGGCACGAACTTTGGCCCATAAAGGGGCGAAACCGGCTGTATGTGTCTGTGAATGGAGGGGACCATTACAATCCGCAAACAGTCCGCGTCCGGTCCGCGCTGGCGGTCCATCGGTCCGGTACACTATTTCTGGCTGTCGGTGTGTCTGGCGTGGCCCAATCTGGCGCATTTCAGCCCAAACGGACGAACGGACGGGGTGGTATTGGACCGACTCCAACCGACTGTGCTTCCAGCCCGATTGCTGGAAATAAATTTCCACGACATTTCATCTTCGTCTTCCTTTTTCCTTCCTTGCTCTCTTTGCGCCGTTTGTTCCCCGTTTGCTCCGGGAATCGCCGATTTCAATTTAACGGCCATCGGGCACCGGGTCGCGCGGCCAATTCTCGTGATGGTGACCGGCCAGCCAGGCAGCCAGCTCCCCGAGGGACAGCACTGTGAACGTGCACGGAGTTTCTAAATAAAGTGCAAAGCTTGAGAGTCGCCGTAGTAGCCGTGGATGGACCTGCTGGTTGCCTTTAATCGAGCTCGCTTCGCGATTGCCGCGAGCTGGGAAAATGATGAAAACACTCGTCAAAGGGGGGGGGGGGGGGCACAGAATGGGGAATGGAAGGGTGTGGCCGTAGCTGTGCAGACTCCCGGTGGACCGGAATCGCGGAATCGCGTAATAAAAATTGTCACCAGCAACCCCACCGTGCCCGGGCAGGAGGACGACGCCGGTCTTGCGCTTATCACGAATGAAGCGGAAATGCAATCGGAACGGCTGAATTAACTGGAGAGGGCTGGTGGAGTGGTTGTGGGGGTTGCTGATACTTTCCCAACTCCACCAAGGCTCCTGGCAAATGGCTGACATCGCGACTGTTGGTGGTGGTCCAGCCCAGACTAGTGCTCGGGACGTGCTCAAGCTGCTCAAGCTTTTGCCTGGGACCGGGGGCCCCCCGAGAAAAGGGGTGTGTGTCCCGGGGAGGCTGGGGCGCAGGGGAAATGGGGCATGTTTTGTGTTTCTGGCTGCTGATGGTGAAAGGAAATTTATGGTTTCCACTAAAAAACGATTCCCCCATGATGCCCACGAAAATTGTAATCGCAAATGCTTAGCAGCATGCCGAGATGGTGGGAGGAGGTGGTGGGTGCGGGTGGTCGTTGCGCTGTTCGCGCATTTCGGTCGACGCGCTCGAATTCCGAAACCAGAAACAGCGAACCCGTCCCGTCCGATGGAATGCGCTGGTGTTGTTGGCACCGGCTAGCCAGTGGCCGTCAGCATTCTAAACTTTTCCGGCTCCCTTGAGAGAGCGATAGAGAGAGAGAGAAAAGGAGCAAAGGGTTTCGCGTCTCGGACCCACCACCAGGTGCTGGCGCGGGGTGTGTGGTGCTTAGAATAATTCAAAAGTGAGGTTATGTTGAGTGAAGCGAAGCGGTGGAACAGCTGGAGTGACGAGGTACAGCAGCAGCACCACCACCATCACAACAACAACTCTCGGTGAAGCAGGTGGAGTGGTGGAGTGAGAACTTTTGTGGTTGTTGTCCTGTGATGGTGGCCATTGTCCGGGACCTTACACAACGCCGCCGACCCTTTTTGATTTCGGCTACACGCTCACACACGGCACACAAAGAGGCACGCCGTGAATGGCCAGAGCAAAATGGCCTAAACACAAGATGACACAAGAGCAAAGTAGGCTACGGTGGGTAGTGAGCATGCAATGCCGCTGTCGGCTCCTGGTATTTATGCTGTTATGGTAGGCGCTGACTTGGCCACGGGAGAGGGCACGGTAAATCATGACAGGACTTTTATAATTCTCGCAGAATTTATTACAGTTTCATTAAATAAATCGCATTCACCGTCTGGAGCACCGTTCCGTTTTTTAGAAGCCATGGCAACGAACTGTTGGGCTTTCTAGGTGCTTGAGGTTCTTAGGCTGGAGCGCGATAATTGACGTGACTAGAGCTATTTGTTCCGTTGGCAGTCTCACTGCGTCCGTTTACAGCTGCTGTTGTTGCTGCTGCACCACAAAGGAAATGCTGTCGAAGATGCCCAGTCCTTTGGGGCAGGATGGATAGAGCCGCAAGCAGTCATGTTGCTGTCTGCCGCGCTCTTGTGCCAACCGGTACACTGGATCGATGGCTTCGGAAGGGTTTGGTCTGGAAGTAAACAATGTTTTGGACAATAATCAGAAATGATCCGAATGGTCATCATAACAGTGCACAATAAGGGATCATTTTCTTGGTTTTTAAATCTGTTTCTAACATTGATTTTATCAGTAATTTGTCTGCTACTAGTCTGCTACTACCGATATACCAGGTGTATGCATATGAAACCGACCTTTTTGTTTAGCGAAAAAACGCGTATTCTTGGAAAATGGTGAAAAATTATTCTCCAAAGTAATGGAAATCGTTAGTTACACATTTCAACTATATCTTAGGCAATTTTTGGATGCCTAACCTAAAAAACCGCCAATCTGTACAATTTTTTTCAATTTTGTCGTTTTGGATATTTTGGTTAATTTTATTCACAAGTTTCGGTCGAAATTGATTGATTGTTGTTTGTAATGATCATTAGTAACCGTTTTGGCCAATAAGGCCTGTTATTTAATGACTTCTAACATTTTCGATGGTTGGTTCTCTTTGGTTGGTGGGTTCTCTCATCAATATCACTACTTTTAAAACTTTTAAACCGCACTTTGCACTGTGTTTCAGTGAGAGCATGCCCACCGTAACCTTCAATAAAAATTTAATGCGATTCAGCAGCCGATTTTTTGAGATGGAGGCAAAGAAAGAACGATGTCGGCGAATCGCAGTTTTTGAGAACGGAATTTGCCACTTTATATGCAATGAAAATATTTGTTATGGTGTTACATTGGAAAAAGCGTACACGGATTATGTTTAACGGATGCCTATTGAACAAATTAAAATACTTAGACTGGCTTAAAATCTCCATTTGGCGTAGCTTTAGAGCGAAAAAGTCGGCTTCACCTGGTAATCTTCCTACGAGACTATCTGCAACACGGCAGCATGTATAACAGTCCAGGAATAGTCTCTTACCATTCTCCAGAAACATGAGATGCCTTTAGCTCGCCTCAGGTTAAACTTAAATTGCTTAAAGTGTCCTCGTAGTTCCCTCGCACTCCCGTTAATTACGCTTAAATCCCATATGAAAAACAAACAAAATCCATTTCAACACCGAAATGTGTGAAACGTCATGTTGATCGGGCGTTGAAAAGCGCTTTCGGGAGCCTGTGCCATGGCCTGGTTCAGCCTCCGGGCCGCTAGGTGTGAAACGAATAAATTCGCCAAACTCAACAGCATCAAAGGCTCATCCCTCTCCCACGGGTTTCGGCCATCCTTCCGACAGCACGCCAGAATCGCTTAACATTCCCGGGGCCTTCGATCGAAAACAGAACCGATTAAATCGGATACATCCTGACGGCCAACCTGACGGAGCTGCATCGAATTAAGCGTGTCACGCGACGGATTGCGTGTCGGACCGGCACACATACACGAAAAGCCAAGCCCCTGGAAGCCACACGGACATGCACTTCCACCCTCTTCCCCCACGGGGCGGGTCATCCGCCACAATTTGTCCGCCATTAAATTATTTGGCTTCGGTCACAATGAATGCTCTCGGAAATTATTTCTTCGCCCATTTCTACTTTCATTTTCCTCGTCGTTTGACAATTTAACATCGAGTGGGGCAAAGAAGAAAAAAACACACCCAGAAAAGCGGCCAAAAAGGGCGTCGTCTCCGTCAATCACACCAATTTGGCAATAATTTCATCCGAAAAAAATTCCTCTCACGGGTACTCACGTGAAAATCACATCGATTATTTCGCCAATCAGTCCGTTATGGGCGAACGGTGTGGCGGCGACCTCGCAGATGGCCCGCAGCAGACAGGCCCGACCGTTGCGGCCAACGCTCCCCGCAATGGCCCCGTCCGATGGTCGGTCGAAGGAACGCTCGAGTACAGCGTAGAGGGCCGCTCGAGCCGCGTCGGGCTGCTGGGGCTGGTCGAAGGCACGATTGTTGAAGATCGTTTCGGGGGTCGGATAGATAATGTTGGCTGGAATACGGTAGCTGGCCTGCAGGTTGTACGTGTTGACGATGACCCGGGGCAACGGATGGTGGAAGTGGATAGGGACAACGATCCCAAACACTGTTTTCGCCAGACCACCATTAATGGGATAGTTGAGCCACCGTTTGACGCGCTCCTCGGGGACCGGGTGTCCCGCACGGTCCGTGGTGGTCAATGCGGCGACGCACCAACCCATCATCGTCATCAGCAGCAACAACGTGCGTGGAAGGAACATTTCCGTTACGCGACAAACCGGAGCGGAGGTGGAAAATTACTCTTTGAATCGTCGCGCGCGCGCGCGCGCAGGCGTTCCACCGGTAACTGGGCGACTGCCACGAAATTGTGGCCTCCCTGGAGCTACAGATCGGCCACAGCGAGCGTACGCCACGCCACGCAAAGTGATCGCACTTGGCGCCAATTAGTTGTGTCAACAGAGGGACAGATTACAAAGGGCCACTTGTCGGACTGCGGAGCGACTGTCACAACGGCGACACCGAAATGCTTGACTCGAATTCGGGAACTGGCGGGAAAAGGGGGGTGGCAATGGCGTCTCCCATCAATACGATCGCACAGAGCAACACTTTCTTCGAGATGTCTGAGCAGCAGCAGCATGTAATCAGTTCAAACCCCATCCATCGAGTGCTCGTCAACGGGGTCGGTCGCTCGGTTTCCGATAAACATACAACACGCTAACTGGTGCTCCCTGGGCCACCCGGGCCATTAGCCATTTGACGACGTAAATGTAAATAAGCCGTGTTTGTGCACGAGCTTTTTCGGTTCTTCCTCAGCTTCCATCTCGCATCTCGCGCGGCGATCGACGGCCAGTACGTGAGGGGAGAAATTGGGCAAACAAATAGCTGTTCGAGTGATGTGTGAGCAAGCGCGAGCGCGCGTCTGTGTTCCGGTCGCGACCGACTTCAGCGAAGAGGAATTGCTTAGAATTCGGTGAATTCAACCGTGGTGCCGGTGGCGTAGAGTATTGAAAATTTCCGGGCCAAGCCGATGCTACGTGAGTGTACGGGTTGTACGGTTGTGTGCTGTGCACATTACGTTGCGATGCAGGCTCGATTCGTATTCGGGACAGGGCCAAACCGGGCGTTGAACTTTGGGGTGAAATATCGACTTGCTTTAGCAAAGTCAAGAGCAGGACGTAAATCGAAAGCAATACTAATGTTGGATGTATTTTTGCGAGAGAAAATGTATATTTCCTCTATAGCTTATTATCTGAAATAGCTAGAAGAGCATCTTCACTGAATGTAGAATGTTATTAAACTATTTTTCAAATGCAACTTCTTTACTGCCTGATCATGCTTCCTCAAGATAATTGCAATGTTCGCTCGTCAAGTTGGTTCGGTATGCTCCCCGTTGCTGTAATTTATCTAAGATCCCATTTATTCTTACAACAATCAGGGCTAAAAAGCGTAATGTATTCATACTCTTGATTTTTGATACCATCCTGCTTAATAGTTTTAAACGAATGTCATACGGGATTACTACAGTTTCAGAATTATTATTATAATGAAAACCAAAACAATTGCATCAATTATTCAAAATTTAGTATTTTGCAAAATTTAGCCAGTAACAGTGCACTATCAGAAATGTAAAAATCGCACTTCGTTTGTTTGATAATGAGTTTAGCGTGGTATCCGCGAGAAGTTTTTGTGAAAATACCAGTTTTTCAAATGATGGCAGCTTTTTAAAGTTAATAAAGAGGCACTCTTTTTGGGAGGATTTGCTTTGAAAATGGAACTATGCATCATTATTTAAAATAAGTTTCAACAACTTCTATAAAAACAGTACAAGGTTACATGAGAAAATTATTTATATAGAGAAAATTAGAAATATTGAATATTTTCTATTAACTTATCTTAATGTTTTCTTCTACATCATTTTGCAAACAATCCTGCTGCCTGCTGTATTAATGAATTAAACTTACTTAAAACTTGTCGAAAAGATTGCTAAACCGTCAAACGGTTTGTCCATTTTCATCGTGCATTAGTGACAAGACACCATGCAAACACCAAGAAACTTACTGCAAGCACGTTCGAACTACAACTTTTCTGTGGAAAAAATCCCACAGCGCTGGAAACCAGTCAACGCGCTGCTGTTGGTTGAAATTGAAGTTGAGTTAGATCGACAACCCTGGCTCATATGTCAGTCAAATGTCAGCCAAACCAAATTACATCCCCTCGCCGTCGTGTGAGATTGAATTCCTTCCCCACCACCACCCCCCAAAAACCTCTCTTCTTGGACCCTGGATCCTGGAATTGGATTGCCGGAATTCATCGGAACAAACAACCGGAGCAAGTAGCTGTTATGTTCGCGAGATTGTTGATCGAAATGTGATCGGGACCACGGGATGTGCTGCTTTTGGGGGAACTGATTTGCACAATCAAAACACGAGCCTCGTTGCATCAGTTCATCTCGCCTTGACGCGCCGTGACGTGACGCCTACGCCGCACTAATGCCAACAATCACGTGTAAAGTCCATAATCCGCGGGCTGCCGGCAAACCGCATGTTCACACCAGTCACTCGGTCATCTCGCGATCTCCGGGTCTTGATGTTGTTCCTGGTTTTACGGGCGTTCGACGATATAAATCCCCCACGGACAGGAATGTCATTTGTGGGTTACTAGACCCAGACCCAGTATCGCGTTGATTACCTTATGGGAGGTAGTTAAAACTTTTCCCACGAATGCAATCCAATCACACAGCCGCAACGGCATAGACTTGATTTGTGCTAGTTTTGCTAGGTCTGGTTTCATCGTAGTTTTATGTCTTCACCCTGATTTGTCGTCCGTTTGACGCCAGCACGCGCGACCAGCTCGCGAGTGCCGGGAATGTGCCGTCGTCGGACGAGCAGCAGCAGCAGCGCAAAAGGGGGGAAGGGATGGTTAAGATGAAGAATCAAAGTGGGCTTCGATTGCACGTTTCGCGTTCCGCCTTAAACGACACTGCCAGGCAGCCGGCACTGCTCTGTGCGCCACCTTATGGCAGCAGCGAAGATGGTGGCGATGATTGATAGGAGCTACTCTCGATGGCCGCCTGGCGTTCGCTCACGCGGTACTTGCGCGGACTACGCTTCCGGTTACGCCTTTAGCCGTTCGGGAGAGAGAGAGACCGGGAGTGGTTGGTGGTCGCTTCATCGCCACAACTCGCTACTGGAAGCATAAATCAAGCATAAAGTATCTATTAAACGTGGCCATCATATATCACGACATCAAGCCACCGCGTACCAAACCATGGACGGTGTAAACAAGGGGCTCGCTCCTCTCTGTGGCTGTATGTGGTGAACCGTTTGAGTTCCGTCGTTTTTTTTTTGCTTCCCGAAGAGCCCGGTAGCATTTCATCAGGAACCATCATCGTGGAAACTATCCGTAACTGTGCCCCGGTCCGGTCCGGCCCGAAAAGAAGTCTCTCGAGCCCGGACAACAAAGACGAAGAGGAGGAGTGATCCGGAGAACCGGGAGAACACATTCACGCCCGCTAAACTGCAAACATTCCCGTGCCGTATTACAGGGCGGCACATTCTCCGTGGCCGAGGAGGGGGGGGGGGATAGAAATAACAAACCAGCAATAAGCAAGAGTCAGCAAGAAACGATGCGTGGGTATGTGTGTGGCCATGCGTGCGGCAAGGCGCACCATCGGAGTGTACGAGGCGGGGGGGGGGGGGGGGGGAGGTGGGAAATGGCAACATAAAATCCGTGTTTCCGTCGTGCGTCTCCTGCGACAGTCCCGGGGCCCGGTTGTCGGCCGCTACGAATGCCATTCTGAAGTGTTTGGGGGAGGGAGGGAATTGTAGATGGGTGGTGTAGGAATGTCGAGGGGTTTTTTTTTCGGGGTGGAGGTTGTTGGCATGTTACTAGTTCCGTCGCTACGACTGCCGGCTGCTCGAGCGGAAGGAGCGTCGCGTTTCGTTACGGCCGTGAATGGAAACGCGTTGGTTTGTAGCGTTGGATTTAGGAGCCGTTCGTGCGGTGAGGAAACTCAAGTGGATGATGAAACGAGAGGAGGGGGAGAGAACACACTAACGCATCGCTAATCCAGTCATCGAGGGTATGTAAAACATGATACCTCCAACAAAGCCGAGAGCTAGTTGCGTGGCGCGAGGCAATGAGACAAGCGCGCGTGGCGATAGTTCGTCGGTAATCAGATGAAGTATTTCCCGAAGTAGACGCGTGAAGGTGGAGGGCGAAAGAAGGGAGCCGCAAGCGAGGGTGGAAAATGCTTCAAATTGGTTGATTGCTCAGATTGCAGCGATTGCAGGGCGATTGTGCGTTGAAATAGAGTTTATTAGTGCCAGGAGGACGCAAAGTGAGGTTATGTTGCCTGTTTGTTGTTGAACAAACGTTGAATTGAATTAAGGGAAAACAAAATGCCTTTAGATGCACTCATCGGTGATCATCAATGATGATCAGTCGTTGGAAGGAATTGTAATTCCTGTGGTGGCACAATTGTAAACACAAACTCCTGGCTAGCCACTGCCCACTGAGTTCAAGAGTAGTGGACGTCAGGAAGCAACGTAGTTTAAGATTCATTCGATAGACTCACTCTAGCATCTCCTTCTGCGGAGTGAACAAAACCGAAACCGAAAAGAAGCTACCGCGAACACGAACACAATGATAAAATCGAGCCAAATTGAGCTGCCAATTGCAGGCAACATCAATATCGCCAGTCCGGGCGGACTGGCGGCGACGTCCCACTTCCAATCATCATCCCTTCGCCGACGCTCCGATTGGTGAATCTAATAATGTTGGAATTATTTCTTTTGCTCGTTCCGCTCAAACGGTTGCTTCTCAGCAGCGAGAAAGATTTGTCCGAGTCGGCGATTGTCTAGCATTGCGGCTCTGGTCTCTGGCACGCGGCATAATGGGGCATCTCAGCTCAGCTGCCTCAGGCCGCACGTATCTGTGCTGTGCTCCACGACGTTCTGGCCGTTCTCCGTGTATCTCATCGGCAAGACGAAGCCTTTGCGTCAGTCTGGCTGGCTTCACACCGTCCACCAACATATTAGCTCTTGCAGCTTTATTCTTTCTTCCGGTTCTACAACCGATTCCAACCGAACCGATGTGGGAGTGTGCTAGGTCGTGTGCATGGGCTAGATGTGTGTCGGTGTGCGATTGTACTTAAGGATTCGAATCCATTCCGACTGCTCTCGAAAGGGTGGTGGCACACCCTTGCACACGGCTCCTTCAGCCCGCCAGCCACTTCAGACGCGCCGTCGCGCCCGCGCCCCTTGGCCTTGAGCTCCGAACCGTTCCGGATCCGTCCGGAGAGGTGCCACGATGGTGCGCGGGAATGTTAATGTTCGTTTCGCAATATATATTTTGTCATGAAACACAATTTCAATAAAACGTTCATGCGCTCGCGCTCTTGTCGTACAACACGGAACCGGCATCGAGACGGGTAGCGTCGTAAAGAAGGAGGAAAGGGGGAGAGTGGATCGTCGCAACACTCACTGCAGTACTGGCTGGCCTGGGGCTGCGTTTTGCGGTCCACCTTCCACGGCCGCCTCTTTGTCCACGAACGCAACGCTGTCGCTCGAAGCGTTTGAAGGAAGTGAACGTGAAGAAACTAGAGCTACCAACCGCTCTAAAGGGGGAGGTTGAAAGTAGGGGTGTTTCTTGGTATTTCCATTTTTCTTCCCCCCCCCCCCTTCCCGGCCCCCGGGTGGCCACACTCTGGGGCAACACTCACTTTGAAGTGATAATTTTATTTTTCGTCCAGCACAAAACCCTCATCCCCGTTGGCCAAGCGGTCTTTGGCTTTGTGAGACGTAGCGAGCGCTTCAGTCGGCTGGAGACCGAAGCGCTCGAGGACTTGGCTACGATTGCCCAACAATGGAAGAAGTAACCGTGAAGAAGGTGTCGAAAAGGGAGTTCCGTTGAAGCGTGCGTCATTGAGGATTCGGGCAGAGGACGCTGGACCAGTTCTTATGCTTCAGTCCAACTCCCACTCCATTCCAGCAACGACGACAAAGATGACGATGATGATGGAAATCACGGCAAATAGGGGCAGGCCATGGGATGGGACTCGATCCGATCGGGCATCCTAATTAAATGATTGCTTTCCATCCGTTCATCGTGAGCGCGAGCGTTTCCTTTCGCGGGGCTGTAAACTGGCCGGCACTCCGGAAGGTCAAAGGAAGAGATGAAAATCAATACCGCCCGCCCTCTCGTGCCCCGAGGGTAAATTGCAATTGACCCGCGACGGACGCCGCGGTTTGTTTCCTCTACTCCTGTCACCGTCTCAACCCGGTCCACTCGGTTTCCTGCTTCACGCCCTGAATGGACGATACGCTCGATAGTCGACTGCGGAAACGGCGGGAATCGGTTGGATTAATCGACGGGAATCAATTGCTCCCGGGGATCCGTGGCCGGGGACAGAACTACTGTTTCGACCTTCAGTGAAATAGGGAAGCGGAGGGCAGCGGAAGCTCGAGCAAAGCAAATATCAAGAATGATCGCGCGAAGGCGAAAAAAAAACGGGCGGGAAAAACGACGACGAAAAACCTGGATCTCAATGAATAATGTAACGATATTGGTATGGACGGTGGCCGTGGACGGTGGCGGAGCCCGCTCCCGTTCCAGATGCCAGATCTCGTCGGTGGAAAGCGAAACCGGACCATGTTTATTGGTTTTCCGTCAGCAGCGTGGCAGCATTATTTACAGTGAAAAAGCGGCCGTTAATTGGATTTCGGATGCAAGCTCGAGCTCGGGCCGAGGAGGATGGTTAACGCTTCGTACCTTTTTGGCATGGCCAAGGACCGAGAGTGGAGTGGATGACCGGTCCGGTGATGCTCAGTTGGGCAGCCGTTTCGCCCGCCAGGCAGGCAGGGGTGCTGCCACATTCATGAATAATTCAGCGGAACGGACGAAAAAATGGGAGCAGCTGCTCGATCGTTCCGCGATGTCGCGCGATCCACGGTAGCAGGGAAGGGGTCAGGACCGAAATCGTTGGGTTAAATGCTTGCTGGGGAGGGGTTCTTGAGCCCTCCCGCAGCTCAGAGATAGCCAGTCAGCGCCGATGACGACGGGGGATAAATATTATTACACGCGAAGTTTATCTCGTCCAGTGCGTATCAAACAAAAAGGAAGGTATCGAGAACTGGTTTCTTGTGCTGCGTAGTGCTGTAGAGGGCAGCAATTTGAACTCGATGTATCGGCTCATTTGTTGTTTTTAAATAAATATTGTAAATATTTAATGCATACATTTTGCTCTGTGTGTTGAACAGAACAGGAAAAGGTGTCTTTTGTTGATTCCCAACGATTGCTTGTTGCTGCTTCAGAACGGTATCAAAATAAAATTGTAATTTATCAGGTTGAATGATTTGTCGACTTGCTTCGCATACGTTCTTCTGATTAACCGTCAGGTTAATCTATTTCTATTTTCATATTCGAATCTCTATGACGATCGGTTTAAAGTAGGACAGTGCAACGTGATCTTCTTTAGTAATTGATTTTGAATTATGGTTAGCGGTACTAACTTGATGCAAATTCCTAGCATTTTATTCTTATAGCTTTTTCATAAGAGCAATTAATTTACTATCAAGAAAGCAAACAGTTAATCTCATCCATTATTATTAAGTTTTAGTATGTAAGATTCTTGTAAAACTGAAGCTAAAAAAGTTGCAATAAATGTTATTATTATTTTTTATTACTACTATTATTGTTATTAAAACACTGACACCTAGCTATCAGTATCAGATGAACCATACTTAGGGATGTAGTAGTTTAGATTCCCTTTGAGCTTAACATAACAATTATACAAATTTACAATATAAATGTCGCTGAACCGATAAAGTATACTATAAGCGTGAGATCTTACTGATTATGTAACGGCTTTGTCTCTAAACTGTAGTAGTTTACTCGGCAACGAAAGCACATTGTTGATATAACCAAGCGAATATTGGTGAGGCAAATGAAGGTAATGAAAATCATGTGATTTCTCAAGGTTCTGCATTGCAAATAGACTTGCAACAGATTTGATTTTGGAAATAAAACGGAAAAGAGCGATAACATTGTTTCTCAAATAATTTACTGATTTTTGTTTTCGTACGATTATCATGCCACTTTGCTTTAATTCACTGAGCTGCTAATAAATTTGCCACCTTCTTGCACTGATGCGATAGCCAAGAGTTCCATTTCCCGTGTCAGCCATTATGTTGAAAACGGCATGACACCCAGCTGGAACCAAGGTCATTGTCGTAACCTGTTTTGCGCCCTCTCAAGGACGTCGAAGGCTGCTCAAGCAAAAATAACGCAATTTTTGCATCTTAAGCCGGGTAATCATCATCAACTTGACTGCTTAACTTGTTTACCTTTTGAAAATCAGTTTCCACCCAGTAACCATCAACCTGCTGACATCGGCAGCAGCCAGCAGCTAGCGCTCTAACAAGCACTCGGGACGGTTTGCCACTTGTTCGCAAGGAGTTCTCCTCTTTATCCGCTACCACCCTGCATGATTTATCTAACGGATTCACCGGTTCGTTGCGCCTTTACGATACGAAAGAGAGGAGGATGTGGTGCTGGTGGTGGCTGGTGGTGACGCGCTGTACGCCGTCACAAGGCTGTCCTGTGGCACTTCATCTTACTCGAGCA
>NC_064877.1:29302500-29315000 GCF_943734665.1 Anopheles aquasalis | reverse complement strand
AGCAAGTCAATATTAGCCATAAATTAGTGCTAAGAAGATTATTTATCGCCATGCCGGCGAAGAAGCGAGCGTTCTTCGGGATTCCGTTCCGACGTTTACTTCTGCGACGCACAGATTCGACAGATCCTGGTCCGACCGATTTGACAGGCGGGATTTGATGAGGTAAGGACAATTTAAGGGCACATGGAAAAGGGATGGTATTAAAGGAGAAGATGTGGATGGTGTTTACACGATGTTAATGTGCCTATTCAGTACAGGATGTGATGTTTGAGAGCTTGTTTGTGGGTATCATTTGTTAGCAAGCATGCTGGAAAATACAACTTTCAATCAATGGAATGCCATGCTGTGCAAGGTTGTGTAAATTATGTCTCTAGTGGCTTTTTTTTCGAGAACACGGTTTTTTACGGTTTGAAGTTCGTTTTTTTCTATCTACTGCTCATTTCTTTGAACTTGTTACGCATAACGGAAAAATATTGAGCCGAGCCACCTGAAAAAATAAAACGGAAAAGTGATGGTGAGGGTTCATAAAAGCATGGGTTCATCGAATCGAAAGTTCAATCGCTTTGATGGAAAGTTGAAAAAGCAATTTCAATTTATCGAGTTTGATACCCTGCTTGCAAAACCAAGCCAGCCTAGTTACGAGATCAAAGCTTGTGTTGTGTAGCTAAGATCCAACGGGAAACAGCAACTGTAAAATGGTGCAAAATGGAAAGTTACTTACTTTGTTACGGTAGCTCCATGGAGGTGTTTGATTTTCCATTTAGTACTCCTTTCGCCGGACTGTTCTTGCAAAAAAAAAAAGAAACAAAGTGAAAACCAAAGTGAATTGCCTTCTTCGCAATATAATTAGCCCTCTATTTGCCCCCGGGATGAATGATTATTTCTGCTTGAACAATATTAATCATATTCCCGTGGTGATAGCGTTTGGGGTTGGAGCGTATCGCACAAGATTCAAGACTTTCGATCTGCCAGGAACTGAGTGATTGGACTAATCGCACCAAGTGAACACTTCAAAGTTCCTGCCTAATGACTATCGGCTAAAGGGAGGACGCTCTTCACCCGGCTCCCGATGGTAATGAATAGATTTCATTAGAACGGGCACTGGCAACCGAACGATTTCACGCTTTCATTAGGAAGATAAACGTGCGTCGGTATTGGTCTGGCTGGCTGCTAAATCAATCATCCACCACTCACTCACCTGTCCTGCTGCTGCTGCTGGTGGTTCTACCGTGTGCGCTACTGTTACGTTCGCTCGCAAAATGTTGCTATTCCATGCAAAATGTTGGCCGGATGGAGGCGCCCGGTACTTGAGCCGCACCATGCGTCTCCATTTGCGAACCCACGCAGAAGGCGGTAATCAACCGGAAAGATTAACCAAACAAAGCTAATTTTGTGTTTTAGAATTTCACACACACTTGCGCACGATCTCTGATCTGCCCACCAATCGCATTTCGACTTCGGTGCCTTCGGTTCGTTCGCTGGCTCTGGCTGGCTGTTCGTACTCTGGCACTCCCGAGCGAAAGGGGCACTTCAATTCCACACTCCCATTACACCCTTTCGACCCAAACCACCTCACTTTCCTCTTCAATAACGCGTATCACGGTTGACGACACAGCACTGCGCAGACCCTGCGTCGATCGAGATTGTGACTTTCGCTTGGCAGAGGCAGTTTGAGGCTTGCCAGGGATTGCAACATAACACGCTCGCCACCAGCAGCAGCACCAGCAGTAGCAGTAGTAGCAGTACACAATGGCAGCCTAATCAAGGGATCGAAGAGTTTTAATTAGCAATAAATACACATCCGTCGTCGTCGTCGTCGTCGTCGTTGCTTGAGTGTCCGGGGCAGCGTGTTAAGAACGTGGCAAAAGCACAGCAGAGCGCCGCGGAGCAGAGAGCGGGGCTCTTGAGGCGGCAAGTGGATGTCGATTAAATCTAGTGCTTGAGCCGTACCGTATGAGCAGCTCGATTCTGCCACTTGCCAGCTCTCGCGTTACGTCGTGCTGGTTCCCCGGGTAGATGGTCTCGAAGAAACCATATCTCCCTCACACACTCGCTCGCACATACATTACAACACGTTTTTCCTCATCTCCAGGGTGGGGGTGGCTATTGGTTTAATGATATTTCATCCAATCGAACCACAACCGAGCGCGGGTCGAGTTTATGTGCGGAATGGATATCGATCCTGCTCAACGCTGACTTTATTGTCCGAGTTGTGGCTTACACTTGACTTCAATTTCGAGTTTTATTTCAAAAGCAGTATTTTACATCACTCAACTGAAACCCGTTTGTTTCGCAGCCACAGCTCGCACGATGTGAGACACAAAGCGAACAAGCAAAAGATGCCGGAAGTTAGTTAGCAGATAGTAAACAGAATGATTTATCCCGGACTTCCTATCGCTGCGTCGGGATAAACAAAAGTGCTGATCTGATCTAATGACCCAGCATTTTTGCCCGCAGCGATAACGAGGCCAGTGGTAGCAACTCACTCCCTCCCAAACAATTGCTATGGCAGAGGCTGGTGTGTTGTGACGGCGGAATGTGTTGTGTAACATAAATTAATCACAATAAAGGAATACGCCAGCGGTGAGGGAACTACAAAGTGCAAATAAAATGTGACAGTTATATACTTCTTCCCTTGCCAATAACGACATTTAGATACATGTTTTGTTAGGTATCATGGTTTTGGTTTACTATTTACATATTAACTAACCTTAAGCGGCATCAAACAGACTTTTCTTCTCAAATATTATCTTTTTTACTGAACAATAAACATTCTCCCTTAAATCTTTTACATATCTCTCCAAATCTTCCCTTATTCTGATTAAAAATGAATCACCGGACCTTATGTTTCCCTCCCCCCGTTATCTGCGCGTACGGTGCTGTTGCTCAATTGATTCCGGTTTACCAAAACATTTGCCTACACCCGCCGGGCCCGTTTACTTGACACCTAAATCACGCACTACAAAAGACACCGTGTCCTCGGCGCATCGCGGACGGGATGCGTCAGACGGAACGGAGCCGAGTCTAAAGAGAAGAAGAAGAAACGAAATGCCGGAACGAGGTCAACTGGGCTGACCTTCTTTTCTGACAAAAGCCAACCAGAAACCGGGCGGGGGTTCGAGAGGCGGTGGTTGATTGTGTGGCACTTTCACGCGGCAACGAATCGTCCGTAACGTATCACCGGATACATCTCGCTGGACTGGACGCTCTGTAATGGAGCGAGAGTGAGCGAGAGAGAGAGAGAGAGAGAGAGAGAGAGAGAAAGAGAACGAGGCAAAGGCCAGCCTAACCTGTGGGGGCACGGTATATGGGCTGACAAATGGTTCCTGTCATCGAGCCAGCTCGAGCAAGGGGAAGAGAACCCAAATGGTCCGATCACATTCAACAGGGCGGAGCAAGATTACGGAATGAACTTCCTCCTCTCCCCCATCCCCTTCCCCCCGGCACGTGAATGCCACCGCCGGTCAGCCCACTTGGTCATCGCTACGGAGTGGAAACTTCAATCAACGTCAACATTCCGTGGTGGCAGTCGGCCAAACGAATGCCAAAACAGCGGTCCCTCGGCTGTTGTGTGAGACTGTATGGTCACCGATTGTCGCCGCAACTTAATGCAGACCTATCCTAGGACCCCATCGGCCAGGCAGTCGGATTTGCCGAAGAGGAAATTGTTTTTGGTGAGTCGCGACCGGATCCGAGGACCGGATCGCAAATTTAACTCCTGAAGTATGCGTTTCGTTTTGCGTGCAAATTGTTCTCCCATCAACTGTTCACACATTTCTTTTCTTGTAACTCCTCGCCCGGTGCTGCTGCTGCTGCTGTTGATGATGCTGATGATGTTGATGATGTCGCTGATGACTCTCCGGTGAGACGGTGAACGGTTTAGATTGGCTTTCGTCTCCACCAGCGGGAATCTTCGGCAGCCAACGCCCCTTCTCGCAGTACGGAATGAAAGTTCGCTATCCATTTCCGGGATCATTACCTTCGCCTTTTTCGGGGACCCCTGGCACTGCCAACTGTTTCAACTAGCTATCATCATCATCATCATCATCATCATCAAACGACAGTAGCAGCAGCTTCACAGAATTTTCTCTCTATCTTCCCCGTTTCGCATTCGAGGAACTTGCGTCTGGCTTTTTGTTAAGAATCTAGCGTAATGGTGCAGGAACGTCCACATTCCTATCACCAGACCGGAGCCAGGACACGGATGCTTTTTATGCTCGCATACTCGTAAGGGATGGAAAAAAAAGTTGGTGGAACCCGCTGGTCTGGTGGAGTGTGAAAATGGTGTGAAAAGTCTAGATTTTCCAGCACTTTCCTGCGTGCTCACGTGGTATCCCTTGTGGGTACGCTACGCGTTCCCAACAAATGACTTCCATTTCCGGCCGGGGGGGGGGGGGGGGGGGGGGGGGGTGGATAGTTTGCATCTGATCCCTTCCCAACTCCCCCCCGGGAACGAAGTGTGTTCGCTTCATTCACCTTTCGGGAGAATGCTTCTGCCCTTTTTGTTCCCTGCCCCCCCCCTTCCCCGTACGAGTATCCTGATAGTTTGGCCTGGTTTTGTTTTGTTTTTGTTTTTGTTCTAGCATCCCTTGGGCTGATCAGTAGGCCGCGTCTGGTGCCAGTGTATGGCGGTGGCTACTATCGACCATTACGGCTGCTACCCTCTAGTAGTCATTGCCTTTCTTCCTCTTTCTCTTCCTTTCCTTTCGTTCGTCTTACTAAGCCATACGCACTCTCTCTCTGTGACGTGGAGGGTGATAGCGTGTTGCCTTGGGCATGTCCCACCGTCGTTGTCGTCGTCATCATTGTCGTCGCCCAATGGTTCCGTTCGTTATCACTATCGCACGAGGACAGTGTAGAGCGAGAGTGTGCGAAGGCACTAATCAGTGCGTGACTGTGTCTATGTTCCGCGGTCTTTCGCCACAACTTTTCTCCCACTCTTTCTCACTCTCGCTTACTGTCGTTGTCTCTTCAGTAGCAGCAGCAGCAGCAGCAGAAGCAGAAGCAGAGGACTAACACTCGCTCGCGGTCTTTGGGTTGGGTTGGGTTGGGTGCTGTCATGTTCACCGTTACCGGTAGTAGGCCTCACGTCCCTTGCTCAACCGACCTAGCGAGAGAGCTAACGTACTACCAATTCTTGTCCATTCCCGGCTCCTCTACCATTCGGTTTGGTTCTTCTTCAACCTTCCTCACGTAATGCTATGCCTGTCGGCTCAATACCGCGCCTTAACGCGTGAATGTGTGCGTGGATGACGGCAACGCCTGCTGCTGCTGCTGCTGGTGACTGTCCAGCAAAACGCACGCATTACAACAACCGGATGGGCTCGTTCGTCCGAGTTGTTGTTGGGTTGCTGCGAAAACGTCACGAAAAAAACCACGAAAGAGAGCCGCAGTGTGAGTGAGAGTGAGAGAGAAAACAAGAGATAGGGGCAGGAAAAAGGATGAAAGAGAGAGAGAGAGAGAGAGAGAGATTGCAGGCAAGGACAAGGACACATTCCTGCCAGCACGTTCGAGTTCGAGTTTCCGTTTCCAAGAGTTCCGTTTGTTCGATTGTTATTACATCGGATCAATCGGGATGCTGCTGTGACGGCCAGCCGTGTTTCCTGGGTCTCTCTCTCTCTCTCTCTCTCTCTCTCTCTCTCTCTCTCTCTTTCCTCTGGATTGGATTGTGATTTGCGATGGATCCTCGGTTCTCGTACGCTGGCCTCTAACCTTCTGGCTGCTTCTCCATGACCCCGTGGGGGTTTTTAATGCAAATCAGACTGTGAAGTATTTACTAATGCTCCTTTTTCTTTTCCATTGTCGTTGGAGTGGTACAAGATGAGATGTTTTATTGCTATGATAAAAATATCACGATTCTAATTCATTTTCGTAGGGACTTTTTCGAGAAAGACTCATTAAAGGGGGTTTCGGTATTTTTTTTGTGACACATATTTTTAACATTTTTCCCTGAATGTTGATCCTGTCAAGAACATTGTGTAAATTTTCTGGATCTATTGAAGCAAAACTGACGAAGTAACAGATGTTTGAAAATATGTGTTTCTTACAAGGCTCCATGCAGCTCGATACTCTGAAGAGCGTTTCCCAAAACCAACGTTTTCAAAGTCGGTGCCCATCGTACCGTAAAATCTACTGGACTGATTGATTTGAAATTTTTAACACATAATCTGTACACTATTTACCAGGTAGCTCCATCGAGATTTCATGAAAATGGTTGATACATTTTTTTAAACAAATCTTTAAACATCGTATTTTTAGGCAAAATGACAAAAAGCATTACTTTTCAACTTAAAAAATCTGCCAAAAATCGAAAAATAGGAAATTCAACAAAAACTCGACGGGACTACCTGGATAAACTTATAATCTTTCAAACGAATATCGATTTGTTTTTCTCGATGGACACCGTAAAAAGTATCTTATCAATGACACGACTAGTATCGTATTGAAGATTTGATGCCATGGATGGAGTTTATAATGAATCTTTACGAAAATAAAACTAAATATTCACTTGGAAAAATAAAGTTGATTGATTGCGTCACAAAAACTCGTCAAAAATGATCCTTGTTTTGGCCAGAAATTACCGAACCCACCCCTAAAAGTCATTAAACCGACGTTTATCTGGCAATTCGAAGCAGTAACGTCACGTGCTCCATGCTAGTGACACTCGCAGTTTACCTCCCAGCAATCACTCATATCAAGCGACTTGATGATACGCTCTAATTTTGAATTCACAAATAAAGAATCAATCAACAATGGACTTTCCGGTTGTTGTAGCTACTGCCATGTACCTGGTAGCATATGTTGTCGAAGCAACAATCCCGCATCTCATAAAAAACCAGCAGTTCCAGGCCAATAAGATCTAAATTCCGCAGCGGAACCGTCAGCCGATCTGCTGGTGCAGAGTGCTTGCCATGTTCTGTTCGCGGTTGCTGCTGTTGCTGCTGCTGCTGCTGTTGTTGGCAGCATCTAGGCAGATGGCATTGGCGCTCCCATCGCGACATCTGACACTTTGGGGCACTCCCTTTTGTCAACAAAAAGGGCACGGAGCAAAAAAGTGGTCCGCGCGCGCGAGGAAACAAAGCAAGCACGGAGAGCGAACGTGGAGTCACGAGGTTGCAGATTCGGAGAACGAGAGCGAGAGAGCTGGAAAGCTGAAGAGCTCGAGCTGGAACCGGACGACCGAAGGCCAAAATGCGAGCCAGTGAGCGAGCGCGCGAGCGAACGGCCACTCTCCGGACAACGCCACAGCATCCGGATCCGGTGGATCCACCGTGCTCTCTGCATGGGCTTGACGTGAAATTGAGATGAGGGCTCCAGCAGTGCTTGGAATCCTGGCTACTGCTGCTGCTGCTGGAGGCGTGGTGCCAGAACCAGAGCGAAATCTAAGGACCTCCGTGGAGCGAAGAGCGTGCGAAGAGCGTCGGCTTCTGGACTGTGCTCTCGGGCCGAACATCGGACCCGAGCAGAAGCACCACCAGCACCAGCTCGTTTCTCACATGACCACCACCCCCCACCCTGCCGATCGTGTCACCGAAATTGCTGCGCGTCGAACCGCGGCAGACCTGCGCAGTTGCGCGGCCACCGACCATTTTGCTCGAACCGAACCCATCTCCAGTTGCCTTCGAGCCCGCGGATTGATGAAATCGCCTCCAGGACACCCCCGTGTTACGCCGTTTTTGCAATTCGGTTCTCGGTGCGTCGATTTGTGTTGTCCGTAAGTTAGATAAGTGTGTAAAGTCGCCATTTTTTCTGTTCCTGGTTTTTTTTTGTGGAAGTTTTTTTTGCGGAAATTCCGGGCCCGCCTCCCCCCCGGAAACGTGTGACCGCACCCTTCCTCCCCTATAAAGCCACTCTCGTTGCATCCCCGGAAAGAAGAAAGCCCCTCAAACGAAGGCAGCATCAGGGAGCGGCCACAGCGTGCACCATCGAAAGGCAGAGCGCGATCGGATTCCAGGATCCGGAGCAATCGGTGTGGTGCGGTATGGTGTCAGTATCCACGGGCGGACAGAACGCTGGCCGGCCCCCTAGCTACACGGGCCAGGTCTGTGAGAGTGCCGTCAGTGTGTCAGTGAGTCAGTTGGTCGGTTGGTCGGTTCGTGGTCGGTTTGGGATTGTGTTCTATCCAGCTGTCCCAGGATTTCACCGTGGAGGGTGCTTAGAAAACGCCCCACATTACTGGCTGACCGCGTGGTCGTCGCAGGTCGAGTGATTGAAGGGGAACGGAGCAGTGGCCGGAGTGGCCGTTGTGGCGCCTCATCTGCAGTGCTCTGCTACTCGATGGACATCGCTTTGCATCGAACGTTGACGCTTTCGCTCGGTAAGCACCCTCGGTGCACAACAATCCTGGTGTTCCGTCGAGGGTGAACTCGTGGATTAACGGCATGGTGACTCCGTGGTGTCCACCGTTGGGCCCGTTTTCCGGATGGGGAGGGGTTGCTTCACGTCACGCTGGTGCTGTGCGCTAGGCGTCATCGGTAGCTAGCAGCTAGGTCCACCAACAGGACCAACGGATGCTGCTCCATCAGCAACAGCAACACAGAGAGAGAGAGAGAGAGAGAGAGAGAGAGAGAGAGAAAGAGGGAGAGAGAGAGAGACTGGTGCGTGGTAGTATTTGAAGACTGATGTATGTGGACGTCCGTGAGAAAAGAGAGAAAGAAAAGAATAAAGAGAGAGAAAGAGAGAGAGAGCGAGAGAAAGAGAGCGAGAGAGAGAGAGAGAGAGAGTGAGAGAGAGAGTGAGAGAGAAAAGAAACGCGGGAGTGACACGGGATGGTGGATGGGGTTCCCCGTTGGCCTCTGTCCACCCAAAAAAAAAAAAAGAAAGCAAGACAGCCCAGACCAGGTCCAGGCAAGAACAGTCGAAGGCACATGCCACCCGTGGGGGTTTTTTCTCTCCGTACCACATCGAACATCACCCATGCCTCTGACCCCTCAAAACCCACTGGGGAAAGTGCACCATCCCATCTTCCCCGGAAAGGACGGAACGGAAAAATCACGGCAAAAATCCCAAAAACCCCAATTCGAGGGTCTCTGCTCAGTGAAGGTGCGGTGTGTGATGGACGGGATGCTGCTACGTCGTGCGTGCGTGCGTGCGTGCCTGTGTGCGTATGTGTATCAGTGTATGCGTGTGTATCAGCTGCAGTAGGTTGGGCCACGGGGTCTCTGCACACTATCAGCTAGTGACTGGCTTGCCAGGAGCCAGTAGTGGCCGGCTACTACGACAATTCATCCTCATTCGGGCACCACGGGGCTCGTGTCTGTCTGTGTGCTTACGTTCGTGTGTTGGTGTTTGGTTGAGTTTTTTCTCTTTTGCTCTCTGTCCCCTGTTCGGACTTTCCCTTACAGCCAGCCAGCCAGTTAGCCAGCGATCCAGGGACTGCAACCGTAAATCAAATCATAGACAACCGTGACGCGTGTCCCGCACTGACTAAGAAGCATGGCCTACCCAGGCATCACAAGCACCAAGCAGCAGTGTTTCGGGCGAGCGTTTTGGAAGCCCACTTCCCTCTTTTTTCTGGTGTTCGTCTCCCTGGCGCTGTATCTGTGTGTACGTGTCCGCTAGAAAGGCACTTTACTGTGTTTGTGCATGTGCCTGTGTGATGGGTGTGCTGGTGGTGTCTGTGTGGAAAATGGAAAGCTTCGCAAGGATGCGAACTGGACTGGACGCGCCCCACTCAGACACTCGGTGTCAAAACGGTGACGTACACGTACGGGAGACATCCCGTGGCTGCAATCCACGTCATCAACTGCGAAACGCAAACCCCCGATCAGGTTTTTTGGGGCGATGAAGAGAGCGGGAGGTCATAGTCTAGGTCACGGACGGTATCGCAAGGTGTTGTGAAAAAGGGGGGGAAGGATTTTAAAGAATACTTCAGACGTGCCTGGACACTCTAGAAAGAAATGTTGGCAAATATTGCGGACCTTGTGGTCCATAGTGAACGTCTTCAGCATCGACGACTCCCATTGAAGGACAAGAAGGCGTTGAAGCTGAGCTGAGGTGTCGGTTCGGTGGCGTTAAGCCAAAAGTTTACCGAAAAAGACCTCCTCTCGGTTGGTGTTAACCACTCTGCTTGTCCCTGATCTATCCCAACCCGTTTCCACATAGCAACAAACCCCCGGGTGGAGGACGAGGTGGCCGGTGAGAAGCCACTTCAATGCAGTCATCGGTGACGCTGCTGCTGCTTCACGTCAATTGCGAATGGAATTAAGTCACGTTCGCCTCGACCGGGCCACTCATTGCGGACATTTCGTTTCTTTTCTTTCTTTTCTTCCTTTTTTTTGTTCGTTGCCCACAAACTCCGACGATGGAGTTCAAAAGCTTGGGCAAACGAAGCCCACAGTAGGCCGGTAAGAATGGAGAATGAGTGAGTGAGCGGCCATTTGTGATCATTCCGGTTCGTCACACGCGCAAGATGTCGATCGTCGATCGAAGAAGGCAGTGGAGGTGGAGGTGAAGGTGGAGGTTGAGTTGGGTGCGGTCTCTCTCTCCTCCATCGTGACGTGACGTGACGTGTTTTGTTGGGCGTTGCTGTCGCGTCGCTGATGTTGTTGTTACCGGGCTTCGGGTCCGGGCATTAGGCATTCGATGGAGCGAAATGAAATTAATCAATTTCTATCCATCTTCCATCTTCCCGGTGTGGAACTGTGGGGAAGGCCGGTTTGCTGGATGTTGCTTCGAGAAGACACGAAGATGAGGCCACGTCGATAGAGTCGAAAGTGTGTTGTTCTCTGTTCTCGCACACAAACTTCGCAGACAACCGCGCCCATAACCCCCAAAAAAACGATGATGTGGAGCGATGGATGCCGGCATAATTTATGCGCATTCTGTGTGTGTTGTCAGTAGAAGAACCAAAAAAAAAAAGGGTTCCCAATGATGATGTGGCAGATTCGTTCGGTTCCCTAGATGCTGCTGCTGCTGCTGTTGTGTGTTGACAGCTCTGACAGCTGCCAGTAAGCTGCCCTGTACCCGAGGATCAACAACACTTGGGCTTGCTTGTGTTAAAGGCTGGGCTAAGCTATTGTTGAGCAAAAGAGCGGACGGAGTGGATCTTTAAAAAGTCCCAACAATCACGTGGACCCTTCCGATGACCAAGGCAAGATCCTCGTCCAACGGTTTGACATTAAACGAAAGTCCATCATGTCCGAGGAATGTTTTGAAAGTGTTAGCAAAGAGTCGATTTATCAGAAAAGGAAGGCCCGTTCGCCTCGGAAAAGGGACACGCGCTTTTGATTGACATAAGTGGATTGTTGCTTCCCCTTATTCACGCCTTCTCCAGCCTCTCGTCAGCGCCGTGATTAGTGCCCTCCCCCCGAGAGGTTTGCAGTCTCTAATCAGAGGCTCCATTTGTCTTTTGTCCTCGTCATCAGAGGCGCAGTATGCGAAGCTTGGCTGTTCGGGACGGATAGTTCATCACGCGGCCGCTGCGCATTATGAATATCGAGTTCAATAACGCAAACAAACCGGCCCGATCCGGACGACGACGACGATGAAGGACCAAATTGAATCACCGCCACGTTTCGACGGGACGCGACGGTAGCAATCACTGTTGACGTTAATTTGGCGGCACGAATCCGAGCGACCATCAGCGGATCGAATGGCCACGCCGACGCCGAGTGTGCTCATTTGAGCTCATTTATGTTGCTCATCGTGGCTGCGGTGCGTCAGAATCATCGGCAAAGGATGTTCCCGGGCGCTTCGCAGCAGGGATCATTAAGTGTGCGCCCGGTGTAAGCGATCCACGCGGCGATGACGACGAGCAATCAGCTAGCACACGCTCTCCAGGCAGCCTCTCACTAATCACGTCCATCAGCGTCCGGTCGATCGGTATGCAAACCACATATCAACGACGGGGGAGACTCCGGAGCTGGCGGACGTTGGACTTTCGCTCTGCTCGATGCCGTGCTCTGGCGACAATCATCAGCAGCCGGCACCGATTTAGGTTCCGCTAATCGGTGAACCTGGCCCGGTTTTTGTGTGTTTCGAACGCTTGTTTACACACAAACAGACTCAGACACACGGAAGCCACCCCTAAATCGGAGGGGGGCGGTGGGAAAACTCCGGAACCCGGTTGCTTTTGGGCGGGCGTTTTGAGTTCTTTATTGGAGCGAGCATAAACTGACGTTTTCACGCTGCGCCTCGCCAGCCATATTTAGTGCTTTTTATGATAACCACACCTCCCCCTCCGACCCCTTTGCTCCCTTTTTTTTTGTTCACCCCCCATTTCACCTCCTTTACGCCACGGCCACTGCGCCACTGAGCGCCGGCGAGCAAAACTTTGAGCGACAAGCGAAGCCAGCCGTCGTTTTCGGCCTTGGACGAGGAGCGCATGCCAAGCAAGCGAGCAAACCAACGGGGAACGGGCCCTGGCTTGGTGGAGGGTTCAATAAAACGATCGTTTTTATCGGTCGCTGCTGATGCTGCTGCTGCTGCTTCTTGCTGACTTCCGCTGCTGGCGCGTTTCGGTGCGAAATGGCGAAGAATGTGAAATTAAAACTGTCGGT
>NC_064877.1:29282500-29297500 GCF_943734665.1 Anopheles aquasalis | reverse complement strand
TCGTCCTTAGCTTCCCGCTGCTAATCGCGATGGTTTCCCAGCCTACTTCGTGTTCGCAAAGTTGCGTACGTGCGTACGTGCGTGCGTGAGTGAGTGAGTGAGAGTGAGCCTGCGAGTGAAACTCAGAAACCTCAACAGAGAGAGAGAGAGAGAGAGAGAGAAAGAGAGCGTGAGTGTTCGTTTGCGTGAGCGAATCCTCGAAGGAAAAGAAAGTGTCCAGCATGCGTGTCGATGCCGGTCGGTGATTTCGAGTCGAAGGGTGATTGGCCGCCAAGCCGGGTTGCGCAGCCTGCCCGGAACCATCGTGTGGTGTGCGTGATTTGTGAATAGAACGAAGGGCTACGACAGGGTGCAACGTGTCGCGAAGGAATTGATTCGAGGGAGTGGTGGAAACGAAGGAATTGAAAACGTCGAGAAGGAAAAAAAAACGAGAAACGCATCCGTGTTCTGGTTCTGAGAGTTCGTTTGGCCAGGCAAGCGAGGACAGATGCTTTCCAGCGTCCCGAGGCTGAAAAAAGTGTGACTAGTTGCCGTGGCCTCTTTCCCTTTCATCGGCGTTCCACCTTCACTTCTGTATCCCTTTTTGCATCCATTACGCATCCTTCGATTAGCGGCCCCGTTTGTGATGCGCTCGAAACCTCTCTGTGTGTGTCTGTGTCTGCTGTGTGTGTCAGAGTGTGTGTTTCGCGTCTTTTCTGCGTGTTTTCCCCTTGGAATGTGCAGTGTGTCGATTAGTGTGAATGAGGGCAACGGTTACGGAGGGCCCCGCTAGAACGTGGTGCGGTGCAGGAAACAACAACCCACCCCCCATTTACCATTTGATTGTCTACGTCATCGTATCGTAGTGTACCGTCGCCATAGTTACACAACTACAACCTCTGACCGTCTGACAGCGTGTGGAGGGCGCGTCACAGTCGCCAGTTCCCAGTGGCCGTCACCGTTCAAACCGCCGTGTCGTCCAACGTACCGCGTACCGGTGGGCGTTTGTGTTTGGTTTGGCATCAGGGTTCCACGGTTCCAAACGTTTGTTTGGCGCGCACCGAACACACCGAGAACGACGGCGCCGCTACGCCAACGGAAAGGTGCCAAAAGGTGCCGCCTTCCTGCAGAAGGAGGCTCCGCATAGGCGCTAGGCTGCCAGCTGCGGGCGATGCACCGGTTTGCGGATCGACCGTAAGTACCACAAACACTCTTCATCCTTTTTTTCTCTGTCTCTGTCTCTCTCTCTTTTTCTGCCCTGCCTCACCTAAAAGGAATTGGTTGTGGGGAAGGTTACGATGAAGAATGCTTCTTGCTGTGAGTCTTGCTGTGAGATGCAAGACTGGCTGGCAGCTGGCGCTGACCTAGTTCGTCGGTTGCGTCGCGCCACTACACCAGTCTCCTTCGACCTTCGACCTTCTGTGGCGCCTAATGTGGGACCGTGTGCAATTACGCATCGCCTGCTCGACTTTTGGCCAGAGTTTAAGCTTTTCCAATCTAAATTCCCTCGGTCAAGTTCCACCTACAGCGCTGTGGCGTAGGTATTTTACCGGACGTTCCGGAGCTCCCAAACATTCTCTAGCGACTGCAACGGCAGCAGCCAAGTAGTAGCAGCCAAGCATGAAGGACGCCGATGCGTCGGTGTGATGCCTGGAGGGTGTGCCAAACCATGCGCCCGCGAGAGAGAGCGATAGAGAAGGAGAGAGGGAGAGTGGAAGCACGTGGGCACAGCAGTTGAGCATAATTTACGGCAGATGCTTGGCTCGCCTCACCGTGGCAGCAAACGAAACAGTGCCTTGGGCATGGTCAAGGCTTGGAGATGCTTTTCAAGGAATTTATTTTTATTTTGCCTCCCTCTCGTTTGCCACTCCCTCCTCTGGTGTTCCAAAGAGCTGCAGCTTGGCCTTGGGGAAAGGGCTTTGGAGGGCATCTTAAACTATCAGTCCGCCTAAAAACGTGGATCGCACAATCTCCTGTGGTCTTTTTTGTTGGCTGTCCTTTCCGTCTTACTCACTGCTCCCAGCCTACCCCACCCACTGGCCATTAGGGAAATGAACATTCCATTAAGATGAAACATAGTCGAGCAGATGAGACCAGCTGACTGAGAACCGCCGCCATTCCATCCTCTTTTGTCCCCTGTTTTTACCGTTATTCCGCTGGCTGCTCATCGTCACAATGGCGCTGCTAAACACACAACAACAGTAGCAACAACAACAACAACAGCAACAACAACAACAAAACCGTCGCCATCGTCCGGTCCGTTCTTCCTTCTTTTGGGGTAACAAGCCAATTTACATAAATTGGCTAGCGCCATTGTTTCTCAGGCCAGCACCAGCACAATAGCCGTGGAAGGGGGTGGGTGGCGAGGAAAAGAGAGGACCCCCAACGCGGCGAGACCACCCAGAGGAGCATCTCGTTAAGTTGTAATTCGTCTTACAATTCAATTCCCGCAGATCACATCTCTCCTATCATTAATAAAAACGAAAATCCGACCATCCCTCGAACGGGGGGGTGCGCAGGGGTGGCGCTGTCTCTTTGCTAACTCGCTGGCTGGCCGAGGAGCACGAGATGAAGATGCGTACGGACTGCGCGCGCGACGGACACAAAACAATAAAGCAGAACATAATCCTCTCCGCTCGCATTTCCATTCCCGTTGCTGTGCCCACAGGCGGTTGTGCCAACAAAACACCACAGGGCCCCAAACCGTGGGCTTCAGGTCATTAACTGATCTCGGCACAGTGGCTCCGATCTAGCGCTGGTGTTGGTGGCACTGGATCTGGATGGTCTGTCGCCCCAAAACGGCAAACGGTTCTGGGTGAGTGACAGGACAGGGCTAAGGGGTGCTCCTTTCCTCTTCCACCCCATCCCCTTGGATTTGCTCGACGATTAGACCGTTGATGGAGGGCTCGATGGTCAGCCACCGTACGGACGCCAATCCTCGAGTCGAGTCTAACGGGCTATCTAACCTTTGGAACAGAAAGAAAGGAAGAAAAAAAACAAGCCAAGGGACATTAATTCGACCGGTGGGTGGTTGCGTCTCCGAGGGGTTGTGCGGTTTGTGAAGTCGTCGTCCACAGTCGGACAGAACCAAAGATGTCAGCCGGCTCCATTCGCTGGGATTTATTTGCCGACTGCTGCTGTGCTCATCGCTCTCTTCTACGCAGTCCCTTGGCCACCATCGCTGGCGTCTTGTCTGGTGTTCATTGGCTGGTTTGCTGCGATGGTTCAGGGAGCCGTTGCTCCACAATTAGACAGCAGCCTACGCCCAATACACCCAGGCCAATGGTTCAAAATTCACCGAAAACGAACGAAATTCCGCTCGCCAGCTCGCTCCGTGCGCTTCTTTAGGGTCCTCGTTTGATTAGGCGAGAGGAAAGAAGGGAGGGGGGAGGAATGGAACAGCAGTGGAGTGGTGCCACGTGGACGAAACCGACGCGACCTTAAGCTCATCGAACTCATTGCGCTTTGGTTTTCATCGGTGGCGGCCGGAGGACCTCCTCGAGCCGTTCCGATTCGCTGCCACCGATCGCCATTTTCTTCCACTCGTTCTCGGGCTTCGGTATTGAATTAATGGGAAAATGTTTCAGAGAAAAGCCTCTTACCGAATTGATTTTATTACGTCCTTCGGCGATTTGGTGGCGTTTTTTTGTTGTTATTCGTTATCTTCTCATTCCAAGGCATTTATGTGTGTGTGCGTGCGTGGGTGTGTGAGTGTGTGTAGGAGTGGTATGAGAAGGGTGTCATTTTTATTGTTTTATTTGGCAAAAAATGTATTCTCTTTTCTACCATCTTTTGCTTCGTTCGTTATTTTCGATATTCGGGCGCGGGCATTGTGTCGAGGGCATAAAACGCTTGACAATTGTTCATCTCTTTTGTGGCCCTGGCCGCGGCTTGTTAGCGTCTTGTGGCCTAGTTCTTTAGTCCTTTTCTCTTATTTCTCTCTCTCTCTCTCTCTCTCTCTTTCTTTCTCTCTCTCTCTCTAGCTCTCTTTTTATTTTTTTCCTCCCTTGGCATTGTCTCTTATTGCCTTAAATTAATGTCAAATGTCGCTCTATTCTATACATTAAATGGGGTGGGTCTCCAGAATTCATCGTGAGACCAAATCAATATGAATACAGCAAGGCGCATTGGGACGCTTTATAAGTAGAGAAGTGCGTTTCAAGTAGGCTTGAATTGTTATGCGGAGGATAATTTTGAGAAATGATATCGGGACATATTTTGCATAATTTATGCAGCATTTACAAGCATTTCCATTGATCCAATTTAGCAGTGGATTTTGGAGATAATGATCGTTGTTGCTGTTTAACATAATTTTACTATTTTTGGTTCACTAATTGCATGATTATTCTCGTTAATTTCAAAACTCGGACAGGTATACTGTCCTTTGACTAGCGATTTTTATCCCCAATGCATCAAATTAGAATTTTATTTCCGTGAACAGCACGCGACTTTCCGGTAGCGGGCCCGATGGTATGATTTTCACTGTTCCACCCGAAAATGGGTGTGGTTGCTGAGCGCGTTCCGCATAACGCGAAGGAATGCCTGATTATCATGGTTCGCTTTCATACTGACATCCATGGTTTTGAGCTTTCTACTAATGAACTTCCACACGGGAAACTCGGGTTTTCAAGAAGTTTACGTTTCTGATCAGCTCGTCATTTTCCTTCGATTCCTCGTTTTCCACGATGCTAAATCATGACTTATCTTTGCTCTCGCACAACTCGAGTCGACAGACACAGGCATCACGCGGCACAAATGCCAGCGAGTCGCGAGCAAGCAAATGTCAGTACGATGGGCTACCCAGCGTGTCTGCTCTCTTTCTTTCTCTCTCTTTCTCTCTCTCTCTCTCTCTCTCTTTCTCTCTCTCTCTCTCTCTCTCTCTCTCTCTCTCTCTCTTTGTGATAACCTACGCTCACAACCTACTTAACAGTTTTTTTTGGTGACAGTTGACACCATCTTCCTCACTCACGGTGATGCGCTCGCTCTCTGGCTCTCGGATTTTGGCACTTTTGCTCAAACGAGTCATCGTAAGGGAGCTTCATCATTCGGGTGGTGGTCGGGTGTTTTTATTCAAATTTAGCCTTTCAAAATCACAATTTCGCCCTCTCTCAAATCAGAGCTTGGCCTTGATGTCAAACGTATGAGGTTGTAGGTTATCTCTAGATCGCGCTTTTCAAATCGAGCTAATAAGCAATGAGAATTTTCTCGCTCGGAACGATTGAAGGATAGATAGGAAAATGGTTTCAGCAACCGTTTTTCAACGAATAGTGTCACTAATTTTTTTTGCGTCATGGGAACTCAGTGTTCTAATGGTACAAACGAATGCTTCTGCTGTTTTGTTGTTGACATATTTAATTATTCTCATAAAGTGCCCACCTCTGTCAGACTGCTTGCAAAAAAGTTAAACCCGTACCTGTTTGTCGCCCACAATTTTTGTGTAACGTGGTCGCTACTGGCCGCAGCATCAGCGACCAACGACCGATGATTGTTCGTGCATGCATTTTACATCGTTCGCTGCCCTGCTTTGGGCGCCACATTATGAACATAATTTATTCACATTCACATTATCATAATAAAATGCAATAAATTTAAATTGAAATAATACTGCACCGTGGCCCCGGGCCGGCTGTTTGGTTTGGCAGCTCGGGCACGGGCCAGCCTCGCTGTTACCATCTAGGCCGTCCGAGGGACGTTTATGAATTGTGGCATTGAGGAGAGTGTCACCTGTTCGGTTTTCTTCTCCGTCGTCCGTTCCATTTCATTTCAGTGAGAAGTGAGAATATTTTACACTGTCACTGTCTACGGGTGACACCGGTTCGGTTGCTTAGGGGCAGTCGGTTGCAATAATCTGTTGGGACATTTTGAATGATGTATTCGTTTTTGTCACTTTTCTCTCCGCTCGCCACAGAGAGCCCCGTAGCTTTTGACCGAATACGCCAAGGTGGGTACAGCGACGGACAGTGTGGCTCTGTCATTTTTGGAGTGCCAAAACGGCTGGAAATCTAATTTCGGTTGTCACGGTTGTGAGCTTCTGCTGCTGCGTTGGGTCATTATTTATTCATAGCATAACGCTGATATTTATCTTCAATGTGGAATCATCTGAAACAGATGGTTGATTATAATAAATTATGGATACGGGCAGGTATTGTGGATGAGGCTCGCATTACTGTAGCTACCGTTGCGGTATCGCCTAGCCTCGTAAGTCTGGGCTATTGTTCCATGTTGTGACCAGACAATAGCAAATAGATCCAGACTTGCAGGAAATTTGACCTTGAGTAAGGTAGCTTAATAATTGCTTTTGTTTGTAATGGAGGCGCCTGGTGGTTCATTCGAAAAATGATAATTTGGGGCCTCCAATCGCGTTATTTCTTTACGTGAACTGTCTAAAAGTGGAGAAAAAAAAAGAGAAGCTTAAATATTTTGTTTCAATTTCATAAATAAGTGACAGTTTTCATGAACTTTTGCATCGAAATCAATAATGGAGGCGCATGGTCAATCGTGGTTTTTGTTGTATTTCATTGGTCCATGCCCCCGTTCCCCTCATTCTCAGCTCCTGGGAGCTTTTTAAAGGTGTTGCTTCCGGAGCACCATAGGTTGGTGCTTCCGGGCCCCCAAATAACTGCCTTAATTTCCCCATTTAAATTTAATCAAAGGCCAGCAATGCTAGCAAAAAGTTGATTCTCTGTCTCGTATGCTACATTTCGAATCCCAAACATACTCCTGGTTCCCACAGCGCGATTCCTTTTCTGCCGATTCATTTATTTCACTGAAACTAAATTTGCTTCCCCCCTTATGGGTTCCGCGAGAACGCTTAACGAAATCAGGCCGTAGGGCTGATGGATCGGCGGTGCCAAGAGCGAACGGAATGGGGCGACGGCCACCTAATGCACGATACGAACACAAACACATTCGAGACCGCGATAAATTTATCGTCGCATCATGCATATTTAATTTACGCACAATCTCACCATAATCGAGCCCCACCAGAAGCGTTCTAAATGTGAACGGTTGCTTCCGGGCCAGAGACCAGGCCTGGGCACTGGGAGCACTCTCGACCGGAGCCGCACTGCATTGTCTTCATGCGTTCCGCGCTCGTCGATGGATAACGTTTCGGCGTGAAATACGCCGTTAAGCGCGTTTATTAGCGCGCCTGCACGCGGAGCGCGGAGCAAATTGAGATGTACGAGTGTGAAGTTTATCACACCCTTATCAGCCCGGGCGGAAGTGCGCTGTATAGATTGTTCCATAAATCAGCAGCAGATCATTACTTCCGGGCGGATCTCTCTCGGTCGGTGGGGACTTCTCGCTTGCGCAATTTGTGCTGAGCGCACTCTGATGTAGTCACAGTTGACGGTGGTTTAAATCGGTTTAACCAAAAACTCCTCCAAAGCGCAGCTATATAAACAGAAAAAATCATTGAAACGGAACTGTTCCTGGGTTCCAGGCCGATGATTTCACGCTTTAAAGACATCTTTTCGACGCTTTAAACGAGTGTCTTTCGTTCTGCAACCGATTCCCACGCAGTGTTTTACATCCCTTTTTCGGGTTGGCGTGCCCGCAGCATCGCGTTTTATGTTGCATGCGCGGCCTCTCTCTCTCTCTCTCTATCGCTCTCTCTCTCTCGACAGGAGCAACTTTTCGACCGAAAGCATAAATCTATCCAGCGAACCGCAGCAAATGACAAGCGACTGGAGGCAAAATTAATGAATTTGCCTGCACCAAACGCACAATGTCCTTCGCACGCCACACCTTCTTCGCGCCCTGACCAGCTTTCTTCTCGCGCCGTCCGGCCAGTACCACATAAATAAGCGAAGCTGGACATGCTCGGGTTTCGGGATTACTCGAGGGTTTCCACCACTCCCCTCACACCGAAACGGACGGACCAGCATTGCCGTCCGCTGGTCCGCTTCGTGGCACGATTTTGGCGAGGTATCATCATTAATCATTAAGTTAGCTCCTGACTCCACCGGCACCGGGGATTATGCTTCAATGGTGAACGCGTTGCCCTACCGTAATGGCGTCCAGGAACACCGGGAAGGGATACGACGCACACTGTGGAGTCCTTGCTCTCTCTCGCTCTTTATCTCTCTTGCGTTCGAGCTCTAGCATGGACTTACGGGACGAGTTGGCAAAATGTGGAATGGGATAAAAGTCACTGCAGCAGATGAGACAGGGCTGGATGGCGATGAGAGTCGCAAGGGGACACTGGCCTCACGAAGGAACGTCTCCGGTTCGTAAATCATGAAATGAAATGGTTTGAAAAGCACGTCTTCATCTCACTGAGCGACGATCGGGCGTCGCAGACATTCAATTAGTGTGTTGCCAGTGTGATACCGCGTTAGGATTGGATTGTTTTATCCGATTACAACCATGCTCACTCATCCTTGAGAAGTCTCACGAGCTGTTGGCCGAGCCACACCCCAAACACACTCGTTATGCAAATGTTTCACTAACTCAGCCCATCATCACAAACGTTCTTCGTCGTCGTCGTCGTCGTCGTCGTCATCGTCGCTCACGGTCGCTGGACCCCCTGGGAGGGGAAAAAAAACTTTTCGGGTGACCAAAGTCGGATATGAAGCATCGAGTAAATCCCTTCGCAATCCATGCGCAGCAGACCAAACGGGGAAAACCCACGCCACTGTTGGCTGCTGGTCAAACATTCTGCGGTAAAACTTGTTCCCTCTTCGTGCTGTCCCCCTCTCGGGACGCCTAGTGTCTAGGGTCTAGTGCCCGGAACGGAAACGGAGATCGCTTCGTGCTGCAAATGCGCCGACATGCGGCACGAAGGGAAACTGCATCAAACACGGGCCAAGAGTGACTGGTGGGTTGGCTGGTTGGTTGGTAATGGTGCCGCAAACGTAATAGCGCCCGAAACCTCATATACCAAGCGGTTTGGGACCAAAATATGAATACATTGTGGGACCATGGGGGACCATATGTGCGCTCGGTGAGCCGAGTGGCGCTTTTTCTTTTTTCTCTTTTTTCTTTTTTTTTTGGGTCAATAAGCTTCAACAGCATGAGCGGTGCTGTAGGGAGGAAGGGGGCGGTCATCCCCTCCAGGGGGTGCACACCCCACCCAGTGGAGTAGCTGGCTCCGGCTGAGGGCACGTTCTGTTTGATGTGCGAGTTGCTGCTGCTGCTGCTGCTGCTGCTTTCGATGCTGTTCGTGCCATATGGGACAACAACGACGACCGCGGTGGCGTCGACGACAACGACGACAAGGCGGTTGCTGCGGGCCAAAACTTTGATTAGGTCATCATGTAAACTGTCTTGTTGGTGGTTGATGACGCTGCAGACCGAGCCAGAACGCCGCCACGAGGGAATCAGAGATGGATAATCAAGGGCAGATAGTTACCGCAGCATTGCTTTGTGGATGAGGGTTTGTGCTTTGCTTTCGAAGCGCAATGTGCTGTCGGTGAGCAACGATGTACCTGGAAACACTCTTCGTTAACGTTCCATTTCAAATTCCTCCTGGAAACCTTGTTAGCAAACTAGCTGCCTTGTTTATTTCACGCTTTACCTAAAATAGGAACACTGCAGCACTGCCTAGTTGGTTTGCGTTTGTGTACAGCTCACCCTTTTAAAAGTTAGTTTTCACAAACAACAAACGCATCGCACGATATAGAACTCGTCCTTGTACCCATCTCGCTTGTGCTAATTGGCTGAGGAAAGCGGCGATTGGTCTCTGTCTGGTCCTGTTTCCCACTCGCCGTGAACCCCTTTTCGGCCCTCTGGCCACCCAATAAGAGGCTCGTTGCCCGACTTCCAATGTATCGAATGGCCTCGAGGCAAACATTATGCGATGCAATGGCAGAAGAAGACGACCTTCGAACGCTGGCGCTATAAATAAGAACATAATCATAGAGCGTGTAGGGCGAGCAGGGCGAGCATTTCCATCCAGAGGTGTTTTGGATCTACTCGTGCTCCTGCAACGTGGCTCCGTGGCCCCTCCATGGTCAACGGTGCTCTGTTTGAGCGTTCACTGGATAAACAACCTGCAACTCACCTCGAGCAGTCCCTTGGCAGCATGTTTGCCAGCGAGAAAAGTGGAGAGATTTTGGCTCTCCTTTTCTGCACCTCACTGCACGCCCTTTGTGTCTATGAAGTTTGAGCTGTTTGACGACAGCAAAACTAGCGAGCCTCACTCAATGTACAATGTTGCGCTGGGGCACTTTGGTGAGCTGCAAGCTGAACATGAAAAAGAAGGAAACTCCACACGTGCAGTTAGCGATAGTAGGGAAGAAAGGTAGATAAAGATAGAGAAAATGGGAAGAAAGAAGGAGAGAGAGAGGCAGTGAGATTGAAGAAAAAAAAATGTAAATAAATTTATGTGCGCAAACGACAACAAAAGCATAACAAAAGGGTAGCATAATTTATTATGCAAATCGTGGCTACAGTCGCACGGCCCGCGAGGAACGACACTGGTGGGCGCTTTCTCTTTCTCCATCGTTTGGCTCAACCAGCAGCCAGCCAGTGTACCAGCGCCATGCCGCCCTTTTTCGTGTGTTTATTTGCTGCATCACTCGTTGCGTGAAGTTTTTGGATCGCCTTCAGCCGAACTCCAGCCCTGGTTGTGTGCTCGCGGTGCTCAGGTGCACCACCAACACACAAGCACGCGACCATGGGCCATTTCCCACGCGACCCACGCGTTAGGAGCAAGCGAACGTATCGGAACAACGGAGGCGCTGGGCAGGGCTGGAAAAAGTGAGCAGCATCGAGCACCATCCGGGCAGCATTCCCACCACACGACAACAACATCACGAGCTCGCTCGCTCGCGAACGCAGAGATGGTTTGTTTGGATTGGTGCTGGGATGCTGGGCTGCCTTTGCTGGCACACTGCTAGCCGGAGCTGTTGCTTCTCCGGGGAACTGGGCCACCTGAAGAATCGAAGAGGCGAGTGAGCGAGCGTGCGCGCATGTGTTGAGACTGGTAAATGTGTGGGTGCGTGCGTGCGTGCGTGCGGGGATGTGCTCATGCAAAATAATAAACCGTTCATTTAATATTTATATTTATCGATTTCTTTTTCGCCATGCCGCCCACCAGGCTAGTCGGTGTGGTGTTTGCAGCTCCGAGCAGGGCAGAGCAGCGTCGAGGCAGCATCACCGGTTTGTGCTGCATGCTGCTCTCGCGTTGCAAGGGATGGTGGAATATAGAATGGAAGAGGAACAGCATAACAGCAAGGAGGGAGAAAGTGTTTTTTCCCGTTCAGTGGGCTCGTGCGAGAGTAAGTTTGGGGCTTTTCCGGCGTTTTCCTCAATGCAGCAACCGCCCGTGGGGGTGGCCGAGTGGTTGAAAGGACCGGGAGGGTGTACCGATTGTATTTACCATACTGTAAATGAACTTCAGCTCCCACCAGTACAGTAGATACACTGTGCCTGTGCTCTGACTGGCGGCTCAGTAGCGACGAGCTCGAACGGTGCTCGAGGGCGTTCCACGATCAGTTCTGTCATCGAACCGTAGCAGCAGTGGCAGCATAAAGCAGTACCAGTAGCCCTCCCCATTCTGTCCACCTCTGTGGATTTCGAATTCTTTTTTCCAACCGATTTCGATTGCAGCGTCAGCGAAAGTGCGCCCCTTTTGAAGGGCGGAGACCATGGTAACGCAATTTGCTAGTGCCGAATCGGCATAAATGTTGAAACGCAAAAACCGATGACCCCGGCCAGCGCCATTGTTCGGCGTTGTTCACCGCCGTTACCGTGCGGAACGTTAGAAGCCGGGCGCTGATATGCTCTCCGATGCGATGTGCGCTGGCGCTATGCATAATTTGAGCCACCAAAAAGATGGTTTCGGTTGCACATTCGAAATGAAATTTAAACCAAAAAAACGAGAGCGAGAGCGAGCGACACGAGTGGAAAACCGGCAGCCAGCAGTGCCACGGGATATCGATTCGTGCAAGTTGATTGCAATGAATTATAAATGCAAGTCCGGAGTGGAGTCCAAGATCCATTCTTTGCACTCGTGGCTTCATTATGCGCGTGTGAGATGAGGGTTTCCGATTTCGATCGCTCCCCTCGTAGGTGCGAAAAGAAAATTTGCATTTTCTTAGCCGTTCACCAGCATATTATCGTTCTCGATGTGTTTCCATTGCGCAATGGCTTCATAACAGAGAGATGATAAGATGGTTGATCTCTGCGTTTTCGGAGTGATCATAAACGAAGCTTAATTTCGCTAATTACTTAATACACCTGCCCTCATCGTTCCTGCAATCCGATGTAATCACACTCTGCATCGCACGTCGTCGTCGTCGTTCTCACCGTCGAACGGCTACTGGGTGCGTGCTACATAAAGATTGTGTTATTCAATAAAATAATTAATTTCCAGCTGAACGATAATGGTTCAGGAGCGTGGCCACAATGGTCTCGATTGGAGCAGAAGGAGTAGAGCGAATGGAGCTACGGCAGCATCACATCAATAGAGGGGGCCCGAGAACGAGAGTCCCAACGAAGCACAATCGGTTGCTGCGGCTGCTGCTGCTGCTGCTGCTGCTGGTTGTTGGAGCAGTTGTGGTGCCGTTGAAGCACGAAGAGAAAGCCATCGGCTTCATTCATGGGCCGATGGTCGTGGATGAGTGGTTCGGATATATTGGCGCGGGGGCTATCGTTTAACTCTCCCGAAAACATCTTACCGCAGCGCCGATAGCGCCATTCGGTGAGGGGTGCGCCGGATGAAGTATCATAACTTGTAAACAAAGAATTTTTATGGGAAGGATTATTACTATAACTTCTTTATTATTATCGATGCGTTATGCTCCGTCGGTCTCGGTGGGTCGGTTGGTTCTCGTACGGCCTCCGGATTACCTTTAGCGGCACGGAATGCGAGGCAGTAGACCGTGGGGCGAAAGAGGAGCGCAAACAACATCTCCCCGTTGACCGTGTGCCTTAAGTGCTGAGCTTAACTTTTCCGGAGGTAAAGGATACTCATAAAACTGATGATGATAATGATGATGATAGCGGCCATGGGCGACCATGAGCGAGCGTGCGAGAGAGTTCCGGTAGCGAGTGAAGATGTTACCGCGTGCCACCGATTGCTTCCGATAATGGGGGCTGCTGGTTCGTTGGCCAAAGTTTTTGACTTTTGGCTAATCTTCGACGAACGATGAAGGCCTTTAATTATCGAACCGGACCGGTGAGCGGTGAGTCCCTTTGTCTCGTGGAGGTAACCGGAATTGCATTCATCTCGAGAGCCGTACCACTTTAATCCTGGATCACCATTTTTCGAGGAATCTCTACTGCTTGACCCGGGGGGTCATCGTTGTTGCGCTGCTGCTGCTGCTACTGCTGCAACGCTTACCATAAACTACAACAACGTAACGCTCTGGGGCGTGAGACAGGTTAATTGGAGAGTAACGGCGAGTGCAAACGCAAACTATTAAAAAGATGAACACCACAGTCCAAGGGCCCCCCCCGGGGGGTGTTTTCCTTCGCTTCGCTTCTCACTTAATTGCCACATTCCGGCGGGGAAATCAAATGCGAAGCAAACATTAATTGCAGCGACAGGGCCAATTATGCCATCGTCTCGCTTGCCCTTGCACTCGGCACACCGGACTAGCAGCAGCAGCAGCAACACTGGTTCCATAATTGCTGTGGTACCCGACGTGGCATGAACCGGGTAAATGGTGCCTTAAGGATCACACCAGCGTTCTGTATTGTATTGCGTTGCTGCACTTCGTAAGAGTGTTCGTAGTTTACTCGCCTCCTAGCCACTCGAAGCAGTGGCATTCTGGCATCATTTTTAAAGTGGATCCAAATTAGCATATTGCACACAGAGCGCAGCGCAGCTACTAGCACCGTGGCAGGCGCGGCAAATACGTTACGATTCAGTTCACTTACTCAGAGGAAAGCAAATGCTTTTCTGTGCAGAGTTGTGTGAATGAGTGAGTAACGTCATAAATGGACCAACCACTAGCACGGCTGATTATATACGCTCCTTTTGTGCTCCGAAGGCCAGCGAGAAAGAGGGAGAGAAAGAAAGAGAAAGAAAGAGAGAGAGTTTCCGCAAATTGATCGCACACTGGTGGTGCTGGAAAGTGGTAAAAACAAATCAACGGAATGAGTGATGCCCGTTGCAGAGGAAAATTGGGGCACCAGAATGGCTTTTTGTGTAAACCCAAAGCGCTCGCAGTCTTCTCGCGCGATTAGCGACGCAAACAGTGTAACAAATGGCGCTGCAACGTTATCTTAATACCGAGCGCCTGCAACAGATCGGTTGAGGTGGAAGCATCACTTATCGCACGCCAAACGAGTCCCGGCAGTGTGCACTCAGCTCACTTTTACTCAGCTATGGTTTCCGCCATAATTATGGCACCACTCGAGGGGTACCTGTTCCATCATTCATCAGAACTTGGCAGCATCCTCTCTTCCTCTCTGTCGCTGGTCGCTTTTCTGTCACTCGGAAACGAGATCCGGATAACACAATCCTCGGTCGGAGCGTCGAAACGGAGCGTCGATGAGGATCGTTTCAAGGGTCTATACACTTACGGCCCATTACGGTGCCTTTGTCCGTTAGCAGTCGTCAGTGAGCGGACAGCCGAGTTTGATTCAATTTTCTATCAATGGTACAGCCGGAAAGGGGTGTAACAGAAGTGGGTGTTAGAAGAAGAGTAGTTGGGGCTGAGAGTCATCGCGTTTTTGTTGTGTTGGCGCCTTACTACGAGATACTTTTTCGTTTCTTTTCCAGGAACTTTCTGCATTCGCTCGCAGTCAACGCGATGCTTTGATGATTTTCAATCTCTATTCCACCCTGAATATTGACACAAACACACTGGCACACAGACTGGTTTGGCATTTTGTCCAGCATTTTGTTGTCACAACAAGCGGATCGCTCGCTATCCTGGCGTCAGTCGGCCGCATTGCGAGAGCACTAGCGGGTGAAGGTCAAAAGGCGAAATTTGCAATCCCCTTCCTCCCCTCAAAAAAAAATGTCCCAGGCCCACCGAAAAGTCATTCCAGCGTGACAGCGCGAGAGTGTGTGCGTACTCGCACCAAACGCGTGGCACAACGAAGGCATCTTTCCGCGAGGGA
>NC_064877.1:29257500-29272500 GCF_943734665.1 Anopheles aquasalis | reverse complement strand
AGTGGTGCCAGGCCCATCACAATTTCTGCTGGCCGACCGATAGTCATTTAATTAAAACTAGTGTTTGACAGTGCACAGATGCATTTTATTAGTGTAACTGTCTGACGCTTGACGTACTCCCGTCCTGTGTGGCACAGGATTACTCCTAATCTCCTCTTACCTCCCGGCCCGGGTGTGCCTTCCTAGCGATGAAGGACATCGTACGCCGAGCGTTGATCAAACATGCTTGGGGGATGCGGGTTCGCCCGACACCATTACTACGGCGTGTGTGGGACGAATTTTAATTAGTTCAAACGGTGTCATGGGTTGAACCCCGTCACCCGTCTGCTTCCCGTGGGATCGGAACGTGGGATCGTTGGCCACCGATACGGATTGCCTGTAGGCAGGTTGATCTGTTTAAATGGCAAGGGATTTGTCGTCGGAAACCGGAGCAAAATTGAAAGCACAAATCCAATGTTTTGCCAGCGGCATAATGTAATTACCAACCAGCAACGGCCAATAAGACGGGGCAGAGTGGTACAAATAGGTGCCGACCGGAACATCATCGTGGTATGTCCATCTATTTGGCAAATTCGCGTTCCAAAGGTGCTTCAATCAATGAACATATAGTCCAAAATGCGTTGCTCTTGTTGGAATAGCTGTGTGCAGTCGTTTTTCAACCCACAAAAGCAATTCCCCGTCAGTGAGCGTTGGGTTTTAATTTTTATATTACAATCATTATCATAAAGCAATAACATTATCAAGCGTTTCGATGGCTTTTGTTCATGCTTTTGCTTCGAGAGTTATGCGCTCAGGGATTCTGTCTCTCTTTCACTTCTTTGCGTTCCGATGCTTGGCAACAGAAAAACGCGACTCCATCGCGTGCTCCAGAACAGCTGGAAATGATTGGGAAAAAGCGTACGAGGTGGCATTAATGATTGCATCATGATTGTTACTAACAATCGCCGGCAGCAACGAGATTGTGCGCAGAAGGAATGCCGCCAGGAGATTGAAATGAATTGGTTCTGGGGGCAGCACAATAATTGGAAAATCACGGTTGTTCATCCGAACACATAACTTTCATCCTCGGTCGAATCGAATTTCCATTTTTAATTGGTTCGCTCCTGTAGCTGGTGATGGCTCCGGACGGAGTCAAGTGTTTCATTCCTCTTTGCTCGCGAGCTTCTGTTTAAATGAAACGCCGTTTCTTCACGCGTCCTTGCCTTGGTGCATGATTTATTATATTAGCGTTCTGGTTGCATTCTGGGATGGAGTGTTCCACTCGCAATCCTTGAATCTATGATTAAGGATCTTACCGTTTGCCTTTAAGCTTTGCAACGGTGCAACGCAGCGCTACACTCGTTATCCTCGTTAGCAATCTAGTTGCACCCGGAAGTCGAGGGGAAAAAACGCCACAAAAACGGCACCGGAAACGGTGTTTTTTTTTTTGGAACGTAGCTAGCAGCGCATCAACATTAGCCGGAAGTAACGGAACAGCTTCTGACCTCACGTAGCCAAGCCCGGAGCTCCGAGGGGGGGGGGGGGGGGTACGGAAACAGGCCCTCGAAAAGGAACGAGCTTTGAGCCCCAGTTTTCGGTCCAGTTGTTGAGATGCAGTTTTCATGACGATGCTTTTGATGCTTATGGTGCTTGGGCCAGTTTATTATGCCAGTGACAATATCTCTTAATCTTCTTATGTTGGTTTATTATTCGACCGGTGGTGTCACGGGCGGCAGGCCACACGCTATGACGATGGCCACACCACCACGGAAACAAACGGAAGTGTTCCTCCGAAGGTGGCTCGACTCGCCAGTTCCGCCCTTTTCGGCTTTGAGTGGACCGAGTTCTGTGTCTGTGCTTCGAGGGAAGGGAAGGGGGAAGTTGGAGTCACAAAAATGGATTGGACGGATGACGGCGGTGACATCGGAGCGTAACGAAGTGGCATTCTACTGCAGTCGGTGGGTACCAGCCCTTCAAGCACCACAGTGTGTTCCAAGTGGGTAGGGGGTGGTTTTTGTCCACCAAGGGCACAGGCCCCGGTGCTACGCTTCCGGCCAGGCAGCCACGGTGGCCAGGCACTTCAGCGAACTTGACTTTAGCCCCATGGCCCCTGCGATGGCTGAGGCCGATGTCGAGAGGATATGCTTCTTTTTTTATTTTGTTTTGTTTCTAGCCAAACATAAGCTTTGAATTGGGCTTTGGCACTGCTCGGCGCAAACAGACGTGCGGTGTTGTTGATTTGTAGTATTCAAATTGAGAGGCCAAGAGTTCTTTATGGTGTTGCAGCGTTTGTGGATGGCGCTCCGGGGCCGAGTCAACGCGAGTGCTGCTCCCGTGCTTGATTCTGGCGTTTCCGGTGGGCTAACGTAACACAAAGAATTGTTTTTGTCACGGAAACAGGAAGCAGAATGAAGCGGCCGTCTTTGAAAGCTTAATTTAAGTTGAATCTACAAGAAATCGATCGGTAATCAGGATCAACTAGAAATATCAAAGAAGGATTTCGTTCCAATCCGAAAGCATCACATTCTCCGGTAATGAGTCAGTGGTTCCATCAGGTTCATCAATGGGGTGGATTTAAAATTTGAATTCACATCACGGCTGGTTGGAAAAGATAGCTCCAAAATCCAACCCTCTCTCCACAAAACAAAAGCCTCTTCAAAAACTGGGGCTAACAACTTCATCACCACCAGAGGCCACCGCTTCTTCACTGCAAACTTTGCAAACGAAGAGCGAAGTTAATAAACCGTACAGGGTGCGCAAGTGTATCCCTCGGTGCCGTGCTCATGTGGCTTCTAACTTTAATGATCGTCTTAATGACACTATCACGAAACTTTCCCATTTATGTGCGTGTGCGTTCTCCTCTTGCCTGTGCAGATCCGGGCAGCAATGATTTATAACAACCTTTCCGCTCTCCCGGACACCTTCAGCAATCACTGTAGCCGCTAGCTCGGTAGCATTCTCGCCGTCCTCGGGTGTAGTAAACGAGGTTAATTCCCCAAAAACGGCAAAGCCAAGCCAAGCCAAGCCAAACCAAGGCGCAAGCTGTTGCTTTCACTGTTTTTGGGGCGGTGGTTTTAATGTTCGCACGGTGTACGCGTAAATCCCGCCTTCCGGGCGAGTGACAAAATCTCTTCTCTCAGGGGGATTTCAACATCGAACCAACGTACGTGCTGGCGGTAGTCGTACAGGGTGTGTTTCATTTTGTCCAGGGGGAAAGGAGGGAGGGGCATGCTGTCGGAAGTGAAATTGTGTCGCTGGAGAGCACTGCAAGTCATGTAACCATCGCCAGGAGTTGGAGTGCCAGCACCAGAAGCAATCGATATAAGTTCCGCTACTCTGTTCACAGAACGAACGGGCACGACCTATTCACGATAACGTTCCGTTAAACGAAAAGTATAATTTATTGATCTTACTTGCACTGGATGATGGATTCGCTCTAGCTCCAACTCCAGCTCCAAGAGGCTCAACATTTTGTACAAAATGTAACACAAACAAAGGGTAGTAAGATGCAAATTAAGCTTCAATTTGAAATCCAGCACGTCGCCGTTCGGCTTTAATCCAGGTACAGCAGCTACCGATGGGATTTACTGACGCTCCTGCGTGGAACACAATTTGTCATACTCGGTACTCCCCGATCATCCGTGCCTGTTTCGTGGAAACTCTTTTCAATCCATGCGATGTTTTTTTTCTGATCTTTTTTTGCAATCAGTTCATCGCGTGCGTAGAGCTCAAAGGCCACTGCCGGGGGGGCTACACATACACTTTTGTTCGAGCTACACCGGGAGGAGGAGAAGAACGGGGAATTCTGAAACACTCTGTTTGCTCTGTCTCCTGCCACTGGCACTGGCTTCTCGGAAGGAAGCGTAAGCGGTAGCACCGGTTCGGTTCGGTTGCTGGAAGCTCTTCCCGGGAATAGAGTTTACAGTTGGGAGGCCTACCGAGCAAAAACGATATTTTATGATGCTTTATGATCTTGATGATTCTGATGAAACGATACGGTGTAAAAGCTTGCTGGAAACTGTTTATTCGAGAGATGTTTTTTTTTTCTTTTCCCTTTCTTTTTTTCTTTTGTTGCGCAAAATGCACAAAATATTCCGTGGCGTCCACCGAAATGCCCTCTCAACGAGGATCGATCGGTTGGCGCGGGATTGCTCGCAAACGCTTTTCCCGGAATCACGCGGAGTGGACGGAACGCTGCGATGTATCGTCATCGCTCAGATTATCGGCCCCGGGGGGGCTGTCGGTGGTTCAGTGTTGGCTCGGCCAACTTTAAAACCATTCCCCTACAACACCACCACACCCTCAAACGGAGGAATTTCTCATGTAATGCGGTGCGCGCTGGAGGGAATTTCATAATTTCCTCCGCAACGCCCGCGAAAAACATAAATTGATGCCAACGCATCGCCGCGCTGTGGTAGGTTGTGGCATGTTCCACCGGCGTGGGTGGGAATCGGAGATGGAATGTGAAACTATGTTCAACATTCTTTTGCGTCGTTTCCGCTCGCCCGCATAACTCACGGCGGTGGAAGATGTGGCGATGCAATCGGATTTTGGGGCTGGATTGGGCTTGGCTACACTGTTTCTGCTTCACTGACCATTTGCATCGACGGGATCAACGCGAACGGCGACCCTGGCCACTAGCAACTTGCCTGGAAACAAATTGAATTATACAAAAATACATCCCCACAAAGCATGGTTTCGATTTCAGGCGAGTCGAGCCGATAACTTTTCTCGTTTCTTCCGCTGGACATCGAAACTCACCGGTAAGGTTAGGTCCGGTAAGAGGGTCGTGGGAAAACATTTTCCTTGCCTCCCGATTTGTCCTGTCCCCCCCCTCCCTTTTGGTTTCCGCTACACGAACATGAGGTTTGTCTTGGTTTCGGCTGCACTTTTCCTTCAGCTTCAGCGCAACGCAAGTGATTTCACCTCCCTGCCGACACCACCGCAAAGCCCTTCCTTCTCTGCATTGTGTAACCGTCAAAATTATGGCTTGAGCATTAAAAGTTTCACTCCCACTCCCTCCCCTCCTCCCCGCCAAGACTGGGGACGGACCTGGCGAAGACCAGGCCGAACCGAGCTCACCCTGCGATGAAAGCAATTCGCTGATTGTGCGGCGAGTGAGCCACGCGAGCTGGCCAGGGAGCTTGCCGTGCTGGTTGTTGTTGAGTTTTGGAAAAGTTTGCGAAGCGGAAACTTTTATGCTTCGTCGAGACCTTGTTGAAGGGTGCCGGAGGGTGCAGAAAAGGGGAGCAGAAGAAGGAGGGATGGTGTCCGCTCGTTACAGTTCATTGGGTTCGCCTTTTGCCGTGTCGCCTGCCCCGGGGGCTGAGCTCTTTCTAAAAGTGTGCTGCTTGTTGCTTTGAATTATTAATTTTTCCGGAGTGCGCGAAGCGATGCAGGCGCGTGCGAAACCTGTCAGGATTCAGGTCGTTGAGGAAGGTGGAGGGAGCTTTCTTCCACTCTCTTCCTGTCCTGTGCACTTTGAATGTATTTTTTTTAAATGTAGCGAAACTCTCGATTAAACGCACCTCCTCTTGCTGGCGACAATTAGCTAGAAGCTGCGTGCTGCTAGCAAAAAGGATACGTCCCCTTTCTTTCGCTGGTTACTTGTGCCAGAAATGATGACCTCAGACCTCTGTGTACCATCACGCACACCACTGGAGCATTACAAAATCATCCAGAAACAGATGAAGAGTGATTGAATTTGGGGGGCGCAGCTCAGCGGAGCTTATGAAAATGAATTCATAATCAGCTTTCGATACCGACCGAACGACCGCCGTTTCACCGGAATGGGTTCCAAACAGAGGAAAACTACTGATTCTCATCAGAAAATCCGGCCTCCGAAAAGCGATTCTGCGTGATGCTGGTGGCCACCATCACCAGGTGTGAAGTGCCACATCGCCGAGCCTGGGCACCATTAGCTGGGGGCCTATAATTTTGTAGACTTTTGCCGGGCCATTCACACCAGACCATCCCTTCCGGATGGGCTGAGGTGAGCAGTGAGGTATGCCGCCAGGGGAAAACTTTCGGGCTCATCGCCGATGAATAAGTAATAGTTAATTTGTAGTTAATGCTGCTCCAGCCAAAGCTAAAGTCCAGCTTCGTGTTTATGCTGTTACTGATGGTGATGATGCATGGAATGATGTGTTTACATGTGACTTCATAACGCATTCCATGAATTTTATAATTTACATTTCATTCAACGAGTCACAAGTAAACGAGTTCCGTTTTTGAAGCTAAACTCAGCGAAAATCCATTGAAGCGATGCTTCTGGTTGGTCTTGATGGGAAAACCTTGTTCCTGGTGATGGAAAATATTGTTCGACCGATGGAGGCGAACCTTTGCCGTGCCCGTGCTTCACTCAAAATTGTCAAACAAACTTGAAGGCACTTAGCGTCCCTTTTGGATATAATCGACTTTTACCTTCGCTCCACCAACTAAAGCTCTCGTCGTGGTTGATCACCGCTTTTCCAGCCGCTCACGTCATCCATCGTCTCCGTATCCGTCGTCGTCGTCGTCGATGATTTATGATCGCTTAACGAGTAGCACGCACGAACGGGTTCTGGCCGCTGCACGGGTTCTGCCTGTCGCAGTCGCGCAACGGTTGGTTGACGCTTGGCATTCGCTTTGCACCGTGACCGCGAAGCCAAGTCGAGTCGAGTGCCATCGCGGATGAAGCGGAATACCCCCCCCCCCCCCCCCCTGGGACCCCGGGTGTGCCGTGCCGAGCCCTGGGAGTAAGCGTGACCTGACGGTCACGGTCTCGTCGTCCAGTCCGTTCCCTGGCGGACAACCGTATGGCAGGCGACCATTTTTTCCCATTTCGTTCCCGTCTTGGGAGTCGCTTTGGCCCAGGGACCTCGTGACCTCGTGGCCACCGTGCCATTTTGCAACTCTCCCCGTGGAGCAATATTTCTCACAAAAGGACAGAGAGAGAGAGAGAGAGACAGGAGCGAGGCTCATTTCCCGGGAGTTTTTGGTGGTGAGGCTGCGGGTTCGGAGGAACTCTCCCAGGGTGCACAACGTCGGTCCGACTGGTCAACGTGAGCAACAAAGCGGATCCAAATGAGAAGCAAACGGGCAAGTGTTTGGTGGAGGTGCCGATGGTGGCCGAGGAAGAACCATCGTTCCCGAAATTGTCTTGGGCACAGCTTGTGTTTGGTAAATCTATTTGGAAACTTTTATTTGTTCCCCGCTTCCCACCGCTCGCCAACCGCTCGTTGTGCAATGCTGGTGCTCCGATGTTGTTTCTTTTCCAAAAAACACATGTAACTGGTCGGGGCGAGTCGTACTGGTTAGTGTTGTCGAAGTCTTGCAGAGTTCAGTACTGGTCAACACATTCCGCGGCACAACTACACCAACACACATACAGAGACACGGTGAGGAGGTGCACATTATTTGGTCAGTTGTCGCCGAGGCGTCTTTGTAATCGGGACCTTTTCTTCGATTATGGCTTTTGCTTTCGGTAGTGTCGTGCAATATGTTTCGCCTTTTTATTGTTATTATTATTTGTCAAATGGCCAGCGTGTGGTTTTCCCATTTTCCTGTCTGAAATTGGTTTTTTTCGTGGTGGCTGGGAAGGGCATCGGGGGTTTGTGTGGTTTGTGGGTTTTTGTGTTTTAAATTTTATTTGTTTTGCCCGCAAGCAAAACCGTTGTCACCAGCCTGTGTTTGTTATGGAGGAACTGTGGTCAATTGGCGAACGAAAAGGTTTATTTTTGAGCATTTTCGTTGAGAAATATGCATCAAATTGGTTTTTCCGGGAATCTGTCTTTTACATATAAAACCTTTTTAAAAGTATTTTTAGTATCATTTTAAAGATGGATCAGTGATGGCTTTTGCGGGTTATCTTTAAAAAAGAGGTTCGTATAATGATTTGAAAAATAACAGTCTAACGAATGTGGCCATTGATTGCTTGCGAATGAAAGGCATATTTTTTTGAAAAGTGAAGAGAGATTGGGCCAGTTTTGGCGCTCTTAAAACAGCTTTAAAGTTGCGAGATCCATTGACTAATGTATGGCGCAGGACTTTTCAAACAGCTGCTTCTTTCAGTTGTTTGCTTTTTTTGAATTTAATCATCTCCAAAAATAGTATTTCGAGGAGTTTAATAAAATGATATGTTTTTCTTACTAAAACTCAACGAATTTCGCAAACCGATTGACAAGATGCTGTATCTTGCTTGACTGCTACAGAACATCATTCCCACTGCCCAAATCGATATTATTATGCTGTTGTGCTACAGGATATACCAATGAGTATTGAATCACCAACCACGAGCTCACCGTAGCCGGGGGGAGGGAGGTGGAGGAGGGGTTCGTGGTATTGATCGGCAATTTGTAAAGCACCGAACCGCACCACAACCATTATTCAAAGCGCTTCACCACTGCACCAGCGACGCTTGTTTGTCTTAAGAAATCCGATGCTCGTTAGCAGCCAAACCAACCCACCAACCCACGATCCCTAAACCCCCTCCACAAAAACCAGAGCCGTTTAATCAGAACGGAACACAGTTGTAACCGAAATCGATATCCCAAAGAATGAGCGGGTTTTCCACGAGCCCACGAGCCCACGAAAACAAAACGCTTCGTATCGGCCAACAACAACAACCGACCGCCCGACCGTCCGACCGATTACCGAGACCGAGATGAGCTTCAACGCAGGGCAGAGCAGAGCATCAACCAACGGATTAACACAGACGCGACGCAAGCATCCTCCTTCTCCTCTCGTCTCCACAGACAACCGATGGCGGTGGTGGGGCCCACGAAATGTTTCCATTTTGGCGTCAGCGTCATGTTTGCACGACGATTAATCGTAGGAAAAATGATGATTCATCATATTTCACCCCCCACCTCCCTTCGGATGGTGGATGTGGCGAAGGGTGGGGAAGGGAACTCCCAGGGTTCACTTCCACGCGATCGGCTGTCGGAAATGTTATGCTCGGTAATATTGTTACATCAGCTGCCCGTCCGCCCCCTTTGGTGGAGGTGATCCATTGAGTGCGGTGCGTGTGCGTGAGGTAGTCTGGGTCCCATATTTGATCCGAGCGCCATCGTGCACGATGCCAAGCCAGGGAATGATGAATCCTACGGCTACGCGCGGTGGTCCCGTCACTCTACGCAAACACTTTCTCGCTCGCTGCCGTCGACGGTCGCTCGCTGTCGGCCTTAATTTCGGTTTGCGGTGCCTAACCAACCGTGACATGTACTTCATTCGACCGTTTGGCCCGTCCCGCGCGTTCCAGGGAGTAGTTTCGCCGGATATTCGCCGGTTCCTCCTGCTTCCCCACTCCCATCCCTTCCTGCCCCGCAGCTACAGTGCCATTATTAATTATGAATATGCGATTATGTGCGCTTTTATGCCATCCCGGACCGGTATCCCGGGAAAGAGAGGCCGCTACCTGATGATACTAAGATTTGTTGAATAGTAAATGATATTTGACAGGCATTATGGGACGACGGCCGCCACCGCCGTACCCGTTTTGTGGCACGAAACCCCCGCGCCGTTGTTTGCGCGGAGAAGCCCAGAGCGCGCTGAAGGAGCTGTCAAAGATGACACAGGACAACAGAGTGGTCCCGGCCGTTCACTGCCGGTCATTCACGTTGCCAGGCTCTTGGGCAACTTTGTGTATCTGTGGCTGTGTCGCTGTTGGCGTGGCAATAAAGCTTTTCGGTGCAGATTAGCTACGGTACGGGACAGTAACATCACATCCGTGGTGTGTATTCGTGTGCTGTTGAAGCGGTTTAGTGGATTAAGGCTTGTAGTTCTATCCCAAAGAGGCCTCCTCTCGGCCTCGGAGTATATTTTTATATGCGGCCAGTTCGGTCTATTTGTTTAATGTGCCACAAAATGGGATGCCATTTTACTTTTTTAGCGTTCTAATATTTTCATCCTGATTTCCTGCCTGCCTGCCTGCCTGCCATTTTCACTTTGCTGGCACAGGATAATGCGCAGTGCTGCAGCGCCACCAGGAAGGAAGAAACATTTCAATAACACAGGGTGCTAAGCTTTATTATCCCTTCGTGCCGGTTCGTCCGTGTGGAGGGATGAAGAAAAAGGGAAGGCGGTGGAGCTAGGTGTTGTATATTACGAGTGAAACGACCCGGAATCAATATTATCCATCATCCAATAAATTTTTCACACCATTAAGGTGTGTCGGTTGATGCTCACAGTCGGTAGCAGCCATCGTGCGCGACCATCGTGTGCTGTAAAGAGTGGTGGTGTTTGTGAGCGATGGCCATGACAGGTAAGGGTTTTCGGTACGACAGCGGTGCAAATGTGGAAAATCATCAAAATCCTCCACTCGTCACCGATCAGCAACAAGTAGCCACCGTCACATGCCCAAACAAAAGGAAAGGGGCGTCGGAACACCCGGGACCCGGGAACGAGAAAACCTAGCTTCCAGGGTAGTGAATGGATGTGTATGTGTTGAAGGGATATGGTATGAATTTTCACTCAATCACCCTCGTACCACGGTCGAACGGTGACGGGCTGAATTTTGCGGCAGTTTTTGGGACGATTGACACTTGTTGCGCGACGCGACGCCATTTTCATTGACGCCAATAGATAGTCTGATGGGTCCAGCGCGGTCCTCGCCACTCTCGTCTCATCGTTTGTCAATTGTCGAAGCATCTCGTGATGGTTCAAATTGTTTTTTTCCATCTTTCGGGTCAGCAACACATCCACCATTCCGTTTCCGATCGGACAGCTTGGCACGGGGTTGCTTTTGCCCCACGATGGCCCTATGGTTCCACTTCAGAGCGGATGGGTTGTGGTTACTTTGTGTTACTGGTGCTGCAGCTGCAGCATTGAGCCCGCAAACGTCAGGAGAAAATGAAAATTTATTGAACCATTCAATCTCGCCGGATACGGAAGTGACCAGAGAATGTGCTTTGGAGTTACTCGTTTTGCCTTTGTTTGGCTCGTCAAACGTCGAAGCTCGTCGCTGTTGGTGATGCTGTTGCTGTGGTAATAGGTCCTGTCAGGTTAGATCACCGGACCATTATTGGTATTGCGAAAAGGCATCGAGTTTCAACGCTGTCAGGTGTTGCGCAGCGCTGCGAGCGACATTTACTTCGACATTGTTGCCGAAGTTGATGCCTTTTTCCAGTATTACTTTGTAGAATATCGATCAGCATCCTCATTATACGGGGTGAGGCAAAAAAACTGCAACAAAGTTCAAAGTGCTGCCATTTCTGAACCACTCTTCCGACAGCTGGCAGATAATTTTCCAGTGATAGTTCATTCTATTGTTTATAAGCATATAAAAGCATTTTAGGGGTAAATTGTTAGAACACAAGTTATTCGTGAAGGAATTCAATGGTGTCAATTTTTCTTGCTGTATTTGATAGAAAAACCACATTTAGCTATCGGTAGAGCCTTCCAGCATTTAAATGTGAATTAATCAATTGGATCTCGGATCATGATTAGTTACTGTGACACTGTGTAAAGTTGTCAGACACCCTGAATGTCGAATTTCACGTCGCAGCACCACTCAAAATGATGTAGACGAATGAATTTCAGCTCGAATCATCCAACCAATACTTCAAAATGAGCTTTAAATATAGGCCTTTCCAATTCTAAACTGGACATGGCCTCATATATTATAAAAATAAAAAACTCAATAAAGCCAAACATTTACTTCGCTTGACCGCCAGAGATGAAATTCCGAAATTGGTTTTCTTCGATGAGGAGCCATTTGTTATCCTGTAACTTTTAAACAAAAATGATGGGTTGCCAGAGAAGTCAACTTATGATTTACATCCTCGATTGGCCACCAGGACGCATAAGCCGGGTTGATAATGGGTTGAGATGCGATAACACGCAATTTTCGCATTATTCGAACATTTTCGTTCGGTGAATCCGAGATAAATCAACAAATTTATGTGCCAAATCTATTAAAAGCTTCATTGTCGTCCTAGGCATGCAAACAAATCAATTGAAAGCCCTGAAGATTGTAACAGGACTCTGTATCTTCCCTCAAAGCAGCGGAGACATGAGATTAGCAAAAAAGAACGTTCCACACTTCATTTCCATGTCTTCCATGTTTGAAGGGTAAGGTTATACCTAAAAAAAGACATAGTTTTGAGCAGCTTATGCAAACGCTTCTCCAAGAATGAGCAAAAATCCCACAAAGCACCCTGCGGGCAACGAGCGAGGGTTCCTTCTACGGTCTCAAGTCCCATAATTCATCCAAAAACATATACAATAAAACTAAACTGATTCCAAAAGTTTATGAAATTGACGATGTTTGTTGGTTTTACTCAATAAAATTCAAACAAAAATGAAAAGGATATGGCGTTTTAACAGTGTAGCAGTTTTTTTGCCTCACCCTGTATATCATGACCGTTTCAAGACGTGCAGTTGTTTAATAGAACTTTCTCTACATTTAAAGATCTAAACCATCCCAAAAACGAGTTTCGCTCCAAGGCTTGACGTTGATCATTCTCTTCGGGAGCTGGTTTCGGCTGAATTGGGCGACAGACGAACCCCCCGGGAGCATCAATGTGTCTAATCTGTCTCCTCTCTTCTTTCCTGCAGCTAATTGATAGAAGAACCGAAGGGTGTGTGTCTGTGTATTGTAACATTATACAAAACACGTACACGTGCAAGCCGAGCACGCTCGTAATTCCGGAAACGGAGCTTAAAATGCGCCATTTCGCCAGACATTGTCATCGTCGTCGTCGTCGTCGTCGTCGTCGTCTGCGTCTCTGGTGTCGCTGGCACTGCTGCCAGCTACCAAGCGAAGGCCGAATCGGTGTCCAATGGCTGGGATCCGTTTCTAATGAGAATAAATTTGCGTAGCAATTACAGGGAACTACCATCGTGTACGAGAGCAGCAGGCGGGCGCGGCGAGAGGACGGTGCATGGAGCTCGATCTACCGGTTTTTGGTGAAATGTGACTGGCAACTAGCGTCAGCATCCCCTCTGGCGCGCTGGCAGTGTACTTGAGCACTCGAGAAGGCGATTACTGCTGCAAAAGGCTTGTCTTCCTACACGTACTTCTTTGTATGCCAAATTGTCACCCCACATCAGGCCCACATTCCTTCCCATCCTTCCCCCCGGGGGGGAGAGGGTAGCAATCCTTTGCCAGGAATTTCACGTTCCGTACTTGCACACGCCTCGAATTCATGTTTCAACGAGGCGCGCCACACCCAACGAAAAGTATGTGCGATGAGATGCTGAACCGGTACCGGTACCGTTACCAGCACCAGTGCGCCATGCGTGCCAACGAAGGAACGTTCCGCGAATCCAATCCAATGCTTCCTTCAGCACCCCTCCCCTCGGTGGGGCATGCAAATCTCCAGCGAAGCGGGTGCGAAATTAACGATGCTTTTCCGATGCTCGTTGGGAGGGATGTGTATGTGTGTGTCTGTGTATGGGAAAGTTCCATGGATCCGTTGGTATCCTAACGTTGATGCATAAATTGGTGGATTATGCATGGAATAAATAATTATCTGTTGCGGTATGCTGCTACGGCTACATCCACCGAACGAATCGTAAACCGAGAACGTGTGTGCAGTTGCGCAAATGAATTAGTGGCGTGTGCAGGGGATACATTCTTCCACCCCACTGGGAGGGGGAGTGATATGTTGGGACGCTGGGTGGTGGTTTGTAATGAAACGAATACGGCGCTTCCGCTGGTGCTGTAGCAGCGTTTTTTGGCCGAGTAAAGCCAAACGATGAGCAAAGTACACTTTAGCCATTTGATTTAATTACCTCCTGACCAACCCTCCACTCACACCATTCTCCCTTTCATGCACACACAGGCACGGACACACAGCCACATAAATCACCGTACAGAACGTGTTTATTGGTTTCGTAAATGCGCGGTTTTGCAGCGGAGATCGTTGACCTTCCCCACCGGGCTCGATGCATGGGAGGCATTATAAACGAAATATGCTGCGGTTAGGCACCATAAGCGTCCCCGTGGCCATGCAGAGAGCGGGCTGGTACACGGCCGATGCGATCTCAATTGGGTGCTAATGATTGGTGGTTCCCATGGGAACCACCACCCCTTTGCTGGGAAATGGTTTATGCTTCTTCACCGATCACCGACCGTGGACCGTGGCCACGGTGAGCGGGCGTGCGCGCGCGAGTGGAGAAATTGAATTCCAGTTTGCAGCCCAATGCAGCCACGCATGCCACCAGGTGCATGTTCGTTTTCGGCGAAATTTTCGGAAACAACCATTTTGGAACCGATTAATGGGATTTGCAGATTGATCTATTGATTCCTGGCGAGCCGTCGCCCAGTCCACTCGCATTTGTTGGGAATGGATTCTCGTGGCAAGTGCAACAATGAGTTGCTTTTAGTAATGGCAATGTGCTAGCTAAGCTCCGTGAGAATTGAGCTGGATAATTTGCGGCGGATAATGGGAGTGCTGTTGGTGTTTGATGTTGTAGGTTATGCAATGAAATCCAATTTAGGAAATGGTTTTCGATTTTTTCGACCAAAAACTCGCTTGGTTATAAATTTCATTGTTCAAAAACCATCAAACTTTAAAATTAATTTTGTTATTTTTGAAATAGTTTTTAAAGAGATCCTAGAGAAGCATTTTCAGGGAAAACGATATGTTTTCAGCATTTGGTGTCATTTTGAAAGAGGAAAAATGTGCTTTTTCAATTTTTTTTCGTTAAAAAACACATATTTTATGAATTTCTGTAAAAGAAGAAGAGCCTGCCTGCAAAATTATGTACGAATAAATTTCCAACTTGTTCTATTACCAAAGACCTTTTGCAAAGATATCAGAATATTTTAAAATGAATATCGACTTTCAACACTTTGATGTTTTAACGAATGTGTAGAGCAAGTGTCTCCAACTCATATTAGCATGCGGGCCGCTAGTATCGTACGCGTGTAATTTTCCCACATAATTTAGGGGTGCATAGCTTTATTAAATTTGTTTTTACCCACCAAAGCCCCACCGGTGCTTGTGTTCATGATCAGAAAGGGTAAGGCAATTCCAAAACTGATCGCCGCGTCGGGAAAACGAAATTACGTAGCTCCGTTGCCGAAATTCCGAT
>NC_064877.1:29250000-29252500 GCF_943734665.1 Anopheles aquasalis | reverse complement strand
CGAACGTGTGGGTTGAACAGGTAAGTCCCGGATACCGTCCCTTAGCTGACTCTTTGAAGACCTCTTTCCTCTGCGTCTTTAGTTGATTTACATTTCACGAAACACTATCTCGGCACTCGGGACTCGCCTGTGACTCGGTCAAATTACGGTTCAAATTTGCCAAACAGTACGAGCTGCAGCAAACTCAGTGGACACCGTTCCGCAAACAGCTGGTGACAGTTGGCTCGCTCCAGGCGCATCATCTGACTGTACTCATCGGACAGCTCCTGCCGCAGTGGATAGCTACGGAAAAGAGAAAAAGAAAAGATGCTTCAGTAACGCGACGCTCGATGTAAAGTGATTCCCCCCCCCCCCCCCCCCCCCGGGTTCCTCACGTGAAGATGACTCGCAGTATGTCCACCGTCATCGAGCGCCCTTTCGGTGGCAGCAGATTGCGCACTTCACAGATCGAACGTAGCAGACACTCCTTCATGTGGAACCCGAAACTGGAAAATCAAAATCAGCTCGTTGGGTGAATTGCACGAAATGACGCGATGGGGACTTTTAGTCTCTCTCTCGTTCTCTCTGGATAGCTTACAAACTTGGCACCGTGCTCTCCAGGTGGTCGTAGAGGCTTCTCCGGTCACGATAGTGATGAAAGTGTTCCCATCCCCGCTGTTGGCTGATGTTCAGCTTGACCTCGTTGCTACTTTCCGTCGCCCAGAATGACAGTTCGTCGTCATCCGGGTCGTTGCCGCGGTCCTCCTCGGTGTCCTTGGTGAGCACCGTACCGCTCGGGGACCGTAAACGTCTGATGGATGGGTTGTGATAGTACAGCCGATCGGTGCCCGTTGTCTCCCAGAGTTTACTCTTCCACGATTGGTACGTCCGTACGGGTTGTGAGGGCGGGAGGCCATTCCAACCGCTCGTGCGCTCTTGCGGATTCCAGCCCGGTGGTATCCAGGTGTCGGGATGGTCGCGAAGATACTGTTCGACTTCCTGGTTCGAGGAGACGCGATGGTGGTCCGTGGGTGCGAGCGGTATCGGTGTTGTGCTTGGGGCTGGCTGGGCTGTTTCCTGGGGATACCTGGCAACGGTACCGAGCCGTAGGGAGGTCGCGTGATACATATAGTCCGGTAGCGGATGGTACATATCCATCTCGGCCACCAGATTGTAGCCACGGGGTGTCAGAAACATCGATCCCTTGCCACCGGAAATGGTAACCTGGGACGATACGCGGCACCGGAGAGAGAGAGAGAGAGAGAGAGAGAGGAGGGCGTGACACTCTTATGCCGCTCGCTGATCAACAGCCGACGAACCGAGTGCCATCCGAGTCACAAGTTTCGCAGTTCGAGGGCACTCGCAAATACTTACGATAAAATTAGCCCCAGGGGGAAACAGCAAGAAGCGTCTTTTTCTCGATAAAACACGCGCCCTGTCGGTGTGGAGCGGTGTGACCTCCGGACGGTTACTGTTGGTAGCGTTCGGTGCGGAACACTCGACGAGCGCACCGGTGAGTAGCACCACCACCACCACCAGAACCAGCGATAGGCCGGTGAATAGATGGTAGGCAATCATGTCGCTGTTCGATCTCTAGTGCACGGACGATTGACTTTGACTGAAGCGATGCGATGCGATCATGTTTCGGTTGCCTTCGCGTAACCGCTCAGTATCGGGGAGATCCGGCGGGTCACGATGCGGGTGCCGACATTGTTTGTTGGAAAAATTGACGAACGAAACCTTTCTTTTTCTTTTCCCTTCCCCCCATTCGCTCTGCTACCCACTGTCTCTGCTCTGCTGCTTGTTTACCAAGCAAATACACTAATTTGACGACAAGCGAGCGACCCGCTCCGGCAGAGGAATAACTCAATCAGTGCCGGTTTCGGTGCGTGCGTGTTTAGTGAACGTAGCGTTCAACGCTTTTGGTGGGCTCCATTACGAGGCGTGGTATTTGGGACAAGGAGAGGGTCCGTTAGAATTTGGCAATTTGGAAGGGGTTTCAAGTTTCCCGAAGGAAGCAAAACATATTGCAGCTGGGTTATAGGTTATTGACGTTCGTCGATGTTGGCTTCATGTGCTGGTTAACGATGATTTGCTGTTTTCCGTTCCTTTTGCGCAGGTGAGGCTTTTATACGGAATCTATGCTAAAGGGTGCATGGGATGATTGATGAATGATTTATCTGACGTCTTAATTGGGGTTTTGTCTTGTTTTTGTGTGTAAAGTAACTACCGAAAAATCTGATTAGACAGTAAACTGTCAGCACTTTGAGAGCTTTATTGAGTGAAGCAACGTCATGATGTCACGTTCACGTTACTAAAGTAATAGCTCGGGCATTATTTTTGAATATATTTCTTAAGGATTTATGTTGTCTTACCATATTTGATATTTGTTTTTAGAAATTAACAGGCAAGAGTAGGTGAGCGCATAAATCTCGTTTGAGTTTTCATTCAAACGAAAATCTTCATTTCGAAAGGAAAATTATGTTTAATTATCTAAAAAAAAACGTTTGTCATTATTTTA
>NC_064877.1:29242500-29245000 GCF_943734665.1 Anopheles aquasalis | reverse complement strand
GGAAGTACATTCTGAACTGGATGCGAACCCTGGTCAATGAGGATGACCACTGAAAACGCTAATCAAGTCGCGTTAACATCAATTAAAAAAAAAAACACAACCAACCATCATCATCTTCGCCCCATCATCCTCCTCCGACCTGCGAATGGCGATCGGCTCCCTCCCTCCGATCGCTAGCCACCCTGGAAGCCTGGCCTCACCTGGAAACACTGGCAGAGAGCAAGCCAGACACAGACAACGAACTGACAACGGGCCCGGTAACTGGACGGGCGGTCAATGGAGGAGAAGGAAGGAAGACATCCCGTGAATCACGCGCCTGGAATTCGCCACCGGAACTGGGGATGCAGCGAGTGGCAGGCCAGCAAGTGCCAGCGGCGGTGTAACCAAAGCAAACGGCCACGTAACCACAATGTCACTCCAAAGGCACCCTCTTTAGACCCATGATGATGAGAGAGGATGCTCAACCGAAGGATCAGATCAGATCACATGATCGGTGACTTGATGGGTTACGGTTGGTAGTTTGGTTTGGTTTGTCATCACCCTTTGGCTGGCACTCCGCCCGGTTTTTCACCTTTCACCCCCCCCCCCCCCCCCTCACATCCACTCACCCATACATTCGACCGTTCTGCTGCCCAAACTTGCCCACCGCCCTCGGGAGGGGGAGACGATCGTTCTGTTGGAGAGCAAGAGGGAGAGAGCGAAAAGCGATTGATAAAAATAGAAAGAGACAGAGAGAGAGAGAGAGAGGTGGAGGTGGTGTAGCTTGCTTCAGTTCTGTCCGCGCTGTCACCGATCGCTGAACCGTAGCTCCTCGCCCAAAGACAGTGGAGTCTTCCGGATGCAGTGTCGCTGGATCTTACACCGAAGCCAACGTCTTGAAACGTCGCTGAAGATACACCCCGCGCCCCACCCTTTCTAGCATAATGGAAGCAGCGCAGAGGGTTCTGCCGCCCAGGCCAGGTTAGTTTCGTTAATTTGTTATTAATAACCAATGATGGTGGTGGTAGTGGTGGTGACTTACCTTTTAGTCAAATTTCACATGCCGAGGGAATTACAGTCAGCCGCCAGGACGACCGGCACACGGGAAAGCTTTATTTTTGTGTAAAATAATTAGCAAGAGAGAGAGAGAGAGAGAGAGAGAGAGAGAGAGAGCAAACCGAGAATTAGAAACCGAACAGTGGCACCGGAACCCCCAGAACAGGCAACTCGCAAAACAAGCAAGGAGAGAGTGAGGAAGCAGTGAAGCAAACAATCAGCATGAATTGGTCTGATAATGAAGTGTCTTAACTACAGGAAATTCTACCAAAATTCCCGATAATATAGAAGCAGAGAAGCAACAACAAAGCAAACAAAAAAAAAGCGGGCGGCTGCGCCTCCGATTGTGCTCGCGTGTCGTCGTGGCGAGGTCCATCCCGATGCAAACAGGATCCGCTTGACGGTCGCGGTGCAATAAGGACACAGATAAACGGTGGGAAACGTTACACAGCTAGCTAAGCACACAAATACACACAACAACAAACACACACAACAGCATAGGAGCACCCAAAACTGCACAGTAGACGACATTGTAAGTAATCGCGGGGATCACGTGATCGCGTGATCGTGCATGTCGACAGCTCCTGCTCAACTCATTGGTATATATGTATAGCGAAGACAGAGAAAGAGAGAGTGTGTGCGTGTCTGTGTATAGGAAACGGAGCGATAAGGACATTTTAAACCCGAAAACACGACGCCAGCGAAATAAGAAGAACGTAGCAATCCCCTGCTGGTGGCATCAATCTTAGTTTCTATCTTGTTGAGTGAAATAATCAAAATGGCGTCAACAAAAAGGGGCGGAACACACGCAACAGCCCCTCATTGTTGGCCATAAACCGGGGGGGGTAAAAACACAAATCAAACACTGTTGCTGGTACTGCTGCAAAGATTACATGTTTGGCGACAGCAGTTGCACGCGTGTAGCAGCAGCAACAACCACCCCAGTAAGAAGCTGATGCCAGTGCGCGTAGTGTATAGCATTCGAGCGGTGAAGCCGTGTGCAAAGCCTCCCACATGCAGACGGACGCGCAAACAAGTCTTACGAATCCTACTACTATGTACTGTTAGATAACGATTTTTTACTCTGCAACCTGTAGCTAAGTCGTGTACTGGTCACCAAATGAGACACAGATACACACTAGGTACGCGTGTGCGCGAGATAGGTAATGTGTCTGTATTTTGTATCGAAACACGGAGCTAACCGGGAGCGGAAAGAGACTCTAGGCTAGTGTGTTTGTTTGGGTCATTACGCGAAAGGAAAGTGAACAAAACGGCGCACGGTACGCACGCACGCAGGAGCAGGAGACGTGGGAAAGTGTGTGCCACGCTAAACCTTTCCTACGAAGCATTATTGTATCTGTAGTTAGTCATTTGTATCAGATGTCGTGCGATCGACGACGACGACGCAAAACTCTCATCAAAAAAGGTTGGTGAAATGAAAGGAAGCGAACGACCTTGAGGTCAG
>NC_064877.1:29235000-29237500 GCF_943734665.1 Anopheles aquasalis | reverse complement strand
ACACAGCTGCACCACACGACCACCCACTGCTCCGCACATGCTGCTTCTCGTGGGTGCTGTTTGTCCAAGCAGATTCCTCGCTCGCTAGACCACCCCAGGTTGATGCAGTGTAACACTTGACTCACAGCACACAACGTCACTGCTAAACGTCCCGTTTTCGGACATTTCGGTGTTGTTTGGGCGCTAACTTGACAGAGTACGCTCCAAGGATTGAGGAGTTATTTCTGAGCGACGTTCTGCAGCACAGCATTCGGCAAGGATGATGCAAAAAGAAGAAAAGACTACGTAGATTCGTTCGCTTGTCCGAGATGCCAGCGGAAAGAATCGATTCCTCGAAATGTCCCGTACTCGATCGTTCGGTGGTCGATGTGTTTGGCGTTTGTGTGGCCTCGTGCAACATATTACAGCTCATGAGAAGCTGGTGCTGCACATACCACTATCTGTTGTTGTTGTTGGCGTTGTCCTCTTTCGTGGATGGCGTGTCGGATTCCATTTTGACGTCAAAATTTGCACAAAAGCATCAAGTTGATGGTGAGGGGAACGTCCTCGTTCAGTGTCACTGTCGTCGCAGGAAAACCGAAGACGAATTCCCGTGAACTGTTGGCAAGTTGGGTTCACATCACCATCAGCAGCGCTCCATTTCCTGACTAGCTGTTGCTCCAGTGTTCAACCTTCAAAAAACAAAAAAAACATTTCCAGAATGATTAGACCGAAATACGAAATAAGGGCTAATAACGATTGCTTTTGCCACTACATTTCCTCTTTTCAATTTATGCAAACCGCGTGCTCGGTTTGGTTTGGTGCTGCCGCCGCCGCTGTTGCTGATTTTCCTGGGACTTTCCAGAGTGCGACCTCCAGAGATCGGCGACCGGCGACCGACGGCAGGAGGACCACCGTCAGGAGGGTGGTGTTTCCGTTCCGGAAATGGAAGTGAAGCCCACTTGAAGTCCTCATTGAATGGGACGATTCGTCGTGCCCAGGGAGTGTAAAGTGAGGTTCACCAAACCATTGACTACGTACCTTGCTCCTCGATTCCTCGGTCGGTCGACCGAGTGGTTGGCCAACCGAAAACACCGGCCACCGGTCACCGGTGGTCAACCTGGTGTACCGTGTCAAAATTGAGGTTAATTAAGCCGGAAGAACCCGTTTACTCTCGGGAAATGGAGGATGAGAGACGCGGAAAGCGAGAGAGAGAGAGAGAGAGAGAGAGAGAGAGAAAATGGTGCCCTAGGAGTGCAACGTCGAGATGAGGGTGCATTACGTCGATTTGTCAAGTGGTTTTTCCGTTTGAATGGACACTCCGGAACCGGAACTGGCCACTAAGGGGTTGGCCTGTTGATTTTACCTTACATTTACCCACGATGTCCGATGCTGGAGACCGGGTGCAGTGTTTCGAGTGTTTAAGTTTTGATTTTACGATCGGATTGTAACGACGTGGATGCATTACATACCGTCTCTTCTAGCCTTCCTCCATCAACTCCACCTCCCTCCCAAATCCATGAAGCGCAGAGATTAATTTCAGTTCCGGGTCCGGGATGAAAAGATGAAATCAAATTTCCGCAACGCAAAAGGAAGAAGATGGTTCCCCTGAATTGATCGCTTGGTACCACGGTAGTTCTGCTCTGCAGTTTTGAAGTTGTACATTTGAGCAAACACGTTTGCAGCATTTGCATTCTGTACATATTCCATTCCCATTAAGCAATGTTCCGGTGGGGTGCGCCGGGTGTGCACAGCTGTATCTGCAACAACAATCAAATTCCTGACAAATAAGCACGCCCAGCTAGCAGCTCAGCTTTTTCGTTTTGCGATCGTCATCGTCCCGTGGTGGTTAGGGGTGCATTGCAGCGACTTTCGGTTGCTTTTCACTTCTGCTGGAAGCAGTTTCACATACCCTCCCCTCTCCCTAAGCCCACTCTTCTTTCTGGTCGATGGCCTGTTGATTAGACAATCGCTTAGAGAATTAGAAACCATCGGCGCCCATCGACGTCCCGTACCAGTCAGAGGGGGTTAGCCCCTTTGGGGACCGCGACGAAAAAATGATGAAATTGAAACGAAGTACAAGGCTCGGTGCTCGGGCCAGTCGCTACGCTTCGCCGGAGCTCGCTTGCACACCTCCGACAACACCATCACACCATCAACATCACAACTCAGTTCGAGCGGGAGAGTGCGAACGATCGTTCGCGTTCTACGACTCGAAAGAAATGGCAAAAGTTGAAGATGAAGAAGATATTTCCACAAAAGCCAAAACTAAATACGTAGCATTTGCAGCAAATATTGTACAAATGGAGAAAAAAAAACTGACAAAAATAAAACGAGTCTTTAATCCTGAGCAAACGAAAAAAAAAACAAACACGAAATAAGAAACCTTGAGGTAGGAGGTAGGAGGTGGTAAACATTGAAAACTTCACATAACAGCGCGTAAGAAACTATCAATCAGTGGTGATAATGGTGGTGTAACTGAAAAAAAAAACTCCATTCCAAAGCTCACTCTCTTTCTCTC
>NC_064877.1:29212500-29227500 GCF_943734665.1 Anopheles aquasalis | reverse complement strand
TCGAACCGATAGTGTCCTCAAGGTGTCCGAACAGTGCCCTTCGATCGCGGTAATGGTGAAAGTGTTCCCAGTCCGAGTGATGGCTAATGTTGAAGGCCTCTCCACTGAGCCACTTGGCACGGGCACGATCTTCCTCTTCCTCGGCCTGCAGCGCCGCCTCGAGCACTGATCGACGGTAGCGACCCGGTTGCGGACGTTCACTCCATCCGTAGTAATCACGAGACGGGCCCCCAGTCGCCCCTCCCAGATACCGATCGAGTACCGGTGAACTTTGTCGAACCGGCGTGTAACCATCGACCCTCGAGGAGGCCCAGTACGGGGACTGCGAGGGTACTGGGCGGTTCTGGTAAGGGTTGTCCAGGTTCCAGTCGGCACGTTCTTGACCCCAGCCCGGCGGTACCCAGGTGTTGGGATGATCCTTCAGATACTGTTCCACTTCCGCCGGTGACAGTTCCGAGCCGTCGTGATGTTCGTGTCCGTGGTCGTCTGGCTCCATTGGTGGTGGTGGTGGAGGAGGGGGTTGTGGTGGCTTCTTTTTCGGTTCCGGTGGATACATCGCGATCTTGCCCAGCTTCAGGGCCGACGCTTGATACTTGTAGTCCGGGAGCGGATAGTAAAGATCGAATTCACCGATGACGGCGTATCCGGCCGGTCCCTGGAACACCAATCCTTTGCCGAAGGAGGATGTGAGCTGCACAAGGGGAAAAAGGCTTCCATTAGCATGAACTGTATGTACTCGGATCCTTCGAAAGTACTTGCCAGGATGTTTGCACCGGGTGGGAAGAGCAGAAACCTTTTCTTCCTCCGCAGTACCTCCGTCGAGGGCCTGTGGTCCGAAGTGACGTCGTCGGACACATTGTACAGCCCACTGACCGACTCACCGAGGCACACTAGAAGCACCAGGAACGAGCCGCACAACTTCATCGTTGGCGAGTTTGCAGCACGAGATAAAACCAAGGATTGCCGGTGGCAGCCAGCTGTTGCTGGCTTTCAATGATTTGGACGCACGCGTCGTGGTAACACCGTGGCAGATGGATTACTCATTTCCAGGTGACGCGTGGTGGCAATAAAATTATCGGCCTGGTGCTAAATGCACCCGTTTGACGACAACCGCGACGGAAGAGACGAAGATCACGCGTTTCGATGCGTGCCGATCGATGAGAAAGGTAACGGAATGGGGTCTGTTTTCTTTTGCGAACCATTTCCCCATTGTTTGCGATCGATTTAGAAGAACGCGTGCGAGAGAAGTACCAATTGTGTTCTAACATTGCATATGTTTTAAATAAGTGATCTTGTAAGTAACTAGTATTAACTGATGGTTGAAATCGTTCTTATTTATATTGTTTTGTAATTTCTGACAAATCCATCATTGACGTAAAGTTCCATAGATGTCGTAGTTTTCCCTGGAATAGAGTGTTTGAATTCCTCACAGAATGAATTGAATGGACTGAGTTGCTGGAAGTATCTTTGAGTATACCATTCCGAATACATCTTTTTAAATACGTTTACAAGCAATCAATCTACATAAAGATAGTTTAATTATTATGTTGAGTAAATTCAACAGTTGGTTTGTTCTAGCTATCTGATATGAGTTAAAAAGACACAATCAGAATTGTGCAATGGGAAAGAATATTCCCTCCCACCTTACGAATCATTGTTGGATCGCCTAAAATTAATTTAATTCAACTAAGACTTGCCTACATTGCCTATTACCTTGAATAATGGATAAACTAGCTTATTATTTCTTTGAAAAATTACCTTGATTGTAAAACGAGTGTCAGAAAATAATGACTGATGAATGAAATTGTCCAGAAAACTAAAGGTAATGAAAAACAAAGGCCGAAACATGTTCAAGTGAAATAAAGAACAAATACTGTCACAAAATCTGTCAAAAAAATGAATCTCAAAGGCAACACGGTGAATTGCATTGCATACTGCTGGCAATGTTTCCAGCGGCGTTCTAATTGAAAAGAAAAAGCCTAACAGGATTCAATCTAACAACACGAAAAAGCTTTAAATAAAAAGGGGTTTCTATTAATTGAACTACACAATAACGGGAGCACGGTTTTAACAGAAAACTCTCCCACCAAACGGAATGGAATGGAATGGAATGGAATTGCTCATCTGCATAAAACAATATTCGTCAACCCAACGCACCCATAGTAATTCCATTTTTATCTTTTCACTCATTTTCATCCCCATAAACGTCGGCCGAAAATGGAACACATAGCACCTCACCATCGACGCACACAGCACGCGTGCGAGATGAAAAATGTCAATTTCATTAGGCGGATGACCGTACGGCCGTCGAGCGGCCGTGGCGGTTGCCTCCCAGGTGGCGCAACGACTATTTCCATTTTCCATTAGTTAAATGTCGATTTGTTTTAACAGCTGGCCGGGCTCGAGCTCGAGCTGGAAGCGTCAATTAACAGCGATAACCAACTGCGCGGTGCCAACGTGGTCCCCTTTCTACCGGCTTCGATGCGTTTCGCAATCAATTATGCAGCCGCTGGAGGAGACCGGAGTACACTGTCCGAGTGTTTTTCCCACCCCACTCTGCACCCCGCTTTTCCTCCACGCAACCGCGGGCTGACTATATGTTCAAAGCTTTGAAGCTCAAGCTATGGCGTTCCGCAAAGTCCGAAGCAAAAAGAAGAAGCCCGGAGGCATCCCTAACTGGCCAGCCTCGGCGGCTAGTCTGCCTGACTTGCCTTCGATCCCAGCAACGGAGCAACGTACAACAATGCGGCATTTCCCTGTGGAAGGACAGATTTGTTGTCCTGCTGCTGCTTCTCGAGTCAGATTGGTCGGGACTAAAAGGACAGGAGAGAAAAAAAAACAACAAAAACGCATCTCGATCCCGGTCTCGGACTCGGATGGCACGAAACGAAAAAACGAACGGAAAATGTATCGCACACGCAACGGTAACCGTGTGTATTATTCCTCCAGGGGCCAAGCGAAGTCCCAGACTCACGCACCACAACCGCCATCACCACCACGGTCTGCCCTCGGTAGTGCCGCAGTGGGTTTGACCGGTTAGCGGGCCCTGGCATGATGTTGCGTGCGTTCGTGCGGCCACACCAGAATGTTGGGGAGCGAGGAGTCAAAGGAACGGAAAATTCGCCATTTTTGTGGGGGGATTTGTGGTTCTCCGGAAGAAAGAAAAAGAATTCTTTCGAATCTTTCTACATCTTTTTGTTTTCTCTTCCCTTTTCTTCTTCTTGTTAGTGTCCCTCAACGAACCAGGATTGTCCCCAAAGTTAAACCATGACTTAATTGAGTTAGATGTGTTTGTATGTGTGCCTTTGTATGTGTGCTTGTGTGTCCTTGGTTTTTGGCTCCCGGGGAGATTTTTGTTGTCGATTCTGCGTGTGGTTCTGTTTCACCTCTGCCTCTCGAAAAAGCAAACCAAAAGCAAATGCTCCACCGACAGCAATGGTTGGCCAGGGAATTGAGGGATTGACCGCTGCGCAGCACCGGCAAACAGTGAACTGCGGCAAGATCAATTCTCTTCGCTGAAGCGAAGCATATGATTGAGAATACATTTATGAATTCGGCCCCGGAGGCTCTCCTCCTGTCCGGTCCGCAGCATAAGGTCGTCAATAATGCAAACACTCTCAGTGGCGAGTCAACGGTACGATGGTGGTGGTACGATACGCGACCGAGTGCGCCCCTCAGACGCGATAACGACAGACGAACAGTGAACGGTAGCAGCAGCAGCAGCAGCAGCAGCAGCAGCAGCAGCAGCAGTATGAAACAGCGAATTGAGGGCACTGGGCCAACGACCGTCTCGATGGATCTGAAGCACTCAGCACTTCAGCGGAGAAGTCAAACGGCAGGCGACCGCCATCATTCTCCTTCTCTGTGGGAATTGGTGAAAATGTGCTCTCTGGCCCCGCTGGAAGTAGCATATCATCACTAATAGGTACTCGACCTTCTTTTGCATACCGTTAACCCGCGATCTGTTGGCCCCGCCCGCCCGGGGGAAGGGGAACAGAAGTAGATCATCAATGAGGACCTTGCAAGTAGGTGCAAGGTGTGCGAGCCCCACATTCAATCGCATTCGTTTGTTTCGGCTAAACGTCAGAACACACTCGCGAAGGTGGTGAAAAAGATCGGAACTTGAACCAGCAGTCTGGGCGGAAAAAGTGGATTGCGTTAGACACACGCTAGAACCTTCTCGGTGAGTGAACTCGCGGTACGGTGGCCCCTCGGACAGTAGTTTGCATTTTGGCGCATCACCAATTACCGAGCCCGGGAAGGAGTAGCTTTTCTTCCTAGAATACTTTCATCCACCTGAAGGCTTAACGATCAACTTCCCAGACAAAGTTCTGGCAGACCCTAGTGGGCCTAGTTTGCCTCTCAAAGTGAAGACGTCAAACACGTCACCAAAGTGTCTGGTGTATGTGTTGGTAGAGTGATTAAGAAAGTGGTTAAGACCGAGCGTCTCAGGACATCAAAGACAAGACAGAAAAGTACACAGCGCGCCAAACCACCAGCCAGAAAGGTTTAGCGCGCGTTGCGGCATGAACGGAGGGCACGGCCATAGCACATGCTAAGCAGCAAATTAAAATTCACGCAAAACATTAACTCGTCTCATTCGGAGAAGTCATGGACCGAGGCATGTGGAGCACCGGGCTACTTCTGCGGCTGCTGCTGCTCGTGATACTGCTGTTGTTCCCTTACCTAGGATCAGTGGATGCATTGGTGCATGGCAATGGAACGGATGGGCCGGATGGGAGTGATGAACCAAGCTCGAGCCCACGCCCGGAACGTATCCTCTCGCGGAAGCGCCGTTACCTCACCTTCCCCGAGGGCAGCTCCTTCCAAGTCGGTAAGTCGGAGTCGCATTCATTTGGCCAAAAAGGGGTATGAATGCAAAGTTAGAGCAAGAGTGATGTTAATGCAGTTTTTCGTTGTTGGAGTTAATTGGATAACTTTGCGCGCAAATGCTTTGCGACAGTGTGATATGGTTGTTTCATTTGGTTGGTGTTCGTTTTGTGGAGGCCGAGTTTGTGGAAGGTAGTTGCAAATAGTGTTGTACACCGGTACGCACTTCACTCTGAAAAGTGCTTTTTGAGCAGTGATTTTAATTACAAAACGTCAAATTAAACATTCTGGAAAGCTTATGTAGGTGATTGACAGTGCTTTAGTATGTTGTTATGAACTTTATATGCAATCAGTCAGGAAAGAAGATTAAGATTCTACAATATCATTTCTCTAGAAACACCCTTTAGTAAAAGAAACATTTCATTCTCTAAACTTAACGCCTTTTATGCTATTTTATACGTCAAGCTATACTCTGCTTCCAATGTTTTAGTGTATATTTCAGTATAAGAGCTGAACACATTGCAATGAACTGTGCTCTGCTCATAATCTTAATTAACTTTTTTTCTTTCATAACAACTGATACTGAGAACGAATTGTACAAAAAATGTTATCTATGCAGTACATTCAATTGAATTCTTTTATACTATTTTGCATAATGTTACATAATAAGTTATTAGAAAAATGTAGCAACTACTGTAGCTGACCAATTTTAGTATTAAATATTACCGTAGATAACGCTATTTTCATCATTGATAAATATTTACTAAACAGCAGCATTTAGCGCGTTCATGTTCAAATACTACCAACATTTGTTTATGCTTCAACCTGTTCGAATATTTATCTTTCCAACGTTAAACATTTATCAATGCTCCACAGTGTCTCGTATTGTGTTTTTGTCCGCTTTACGGCTATGACCTCTAACCACCCACCCCGTTTCCCGCCCATTACACAGTGTACGATCAGACCATTCCCATGTTAGGCGCGGAGCGCCTGTTTACCATCGGTATCACCGTCGCGCTGGCCTACGAGCTGCCGAGCATCACCTTCGACCAGATCGAGCAGATGATCGTGGAGAACGCGAACGAGGGAGCAGGGGGCGCCGCGGCGGCCAAGCTGGACCTCAACGCGAACCAAACCGTCCTCATCGACTCCCGGCCGGACCGCAAAAACATTCTCAGCTATTCCTACGCCCCACCCAACCAAAGCCCACCGATGGGCTACTATGGTGGTGGTGGTGGTGGTGGTGGTGGTGGTCGCATAAATTACTACACCAACAACTACGATAACGGCAATCGACGGTACGATAAGTACGATCAGCAGTACGGCAACCGCCAGCGCCAGCCAGCCTCCCGGTGGGAGCAATTTGTCTCCAGTGAGCTCCCCGGTCGCCTACCCACCGATGGGACGGGCAACGATTTCGGGAGCCTCGTAAACAGGTAGGTCACAGGCCCCGACGGGGTGGTTGGGAGTGGCAGGAATGCACGGGAATCGTGGAAAACCTCGAAAGACCTCACCCGAGCCCCGTGAACCACCGATTCGGTGATCTGTCCGCAACCGGTCACCACAGACAACCGCCAGATGCCAACCGGCAGCCCCATGGCCATGGAAGAGGACCCACAGTCAGCCAGTCAGCCAGCCAGGATGGTCCACCCCGGGGCCACCCCTCGGCTTCAGAGGGATTTCGGCGGCGAGGAACATGAATCAAATTAATTTCACAACAAACACGATAAAATTGTGGTTTTTGGGTGGTGGTGGTGCTGTTGGTGGCCGACCTTTGGATGCATCCTCGCTCCTCCCCTCCCCTTTGCCGCTCGTTGACAAGTGCGGCTGGGGGGCGATAAAATGTGAACATGTTTTCCGCGATTTTCCCACCAGAAGCAGAAGCGGGGAGGTCAGGAATGTTTCCATCCCATCCCATCGATGGTTGATGCATGTTGCTCTCTCTCTCTCTCAACCTTTGGACCCCCCCCCCCCCCCCACCTTTTTGGGGTGCATTTTTACGAACAGAGCACCCTCTGTTGATTGGTCGCTGGAATGGATTCTCCCAGAATTCAGATTCTCTTTATTTCCTATTCCCTGGCACTTTGCTGTCTCTTTTCCCTTCACAGATACCTCACCAGCTGGATCCGGCGGCATCCACCCAACTATCCGATGGCGAAAAAGCGGTTCTATCCCGTGTTCGGGAAGCGCAGCATCCGCGAGGATACCGCACCGCTCGATCGACATTTCCTGCGCCAACATCGCACCACGAGGCACGCACTGTACGAGCGAATCGAGACCTTCCTGACGGCGTAAGTGTAACGTGTGTAGCATTAAGGGTAGAGGGGTGGTACGGGAAGGGCACGATCGTGACAAACGAGCTTTGTGTTTGTGGTACTTGGCACAACCCGGCCCATGCTGGTGGTGCTTCGGTTATTTCGGAGGGTCGATTATCGAAATTCGCATACCGTGAAGCCGCAGAAAAAATGCAAAACGCGATCCTACGTGCGGTTTTCGGATTTTTTGCGTGCCTGCTTCGATAAAGGGGAGTCGTTGAGTTACGGTTAACGTGGTTGTAGTGGCCGGTTGTACAACAGTTACAGCAGTGCACAATTGCATTGATTGGAATTGTGCATTCACGTAGCAAATGAAAAGTGGAACCAATTTGAAGCAATTTAGTGGGACCAATTGGAGTTTTAACTAAGCTCTCTTTTTTCACTTATCACTGTTTGTTTAAAAACAACACATCATCTATTACCATTTTCTGTCCTCCAAAATACCTACTAACACCTTATGATTCTTATATCTTTAAAGAAGTATTTAGTATACTTCTCGTTTTGTATTTACCAATTATTGTTAAACACTTTTTTTCCGGTTGCTTGCTTGAATCTTTACCAATAGTCTTCGAACAAATAATCTTGTTTAAACGCTAATATTGAACTCAAACCCGTTTACCGTAAATGATCATAAGGATCCTTAATTATTTGAGTGATGTTTCAACTCTATCACTAGAAGGTTGTCGGAACTAACGTCATATGTTTGTTTCAGAGATTCAAAACTAATATTTTATTATGCCAAAGAACTCACAATAGTGCTGGAGTGAAAATGGTGTGAAATCCATTCTCCAGAGGCGATATTTGAACTGGTGAAGATTTGAATAGTATAGATTAACTTTAACATCTGGAACCTAGAGATTCACGTCTGTAGCTTCTGGAGCGCTTAAACGAATTTCCCGAAAAGTCAACATTAAAGTACTTCCATTACACCGCCACGGATCTCATTCCTTTGTCGACAATAAACCTCTACAGCCAGTAACTGTACTGCTGCCCCATTCCGTAGATACTAGTCTTAGAATCCAGGAAAAGCGCAAAAAGTACAATCGTGTAACCATAACGGGAATCGGATTCACATGCCATTGCCAGCCCAAAAATGATATCCATTTCCTCCAAAAATAGACCACCACCGGGACCGACCCAGGAACTCGGGCAATGATTTAACGAACGCTCTACTCTACTTACTTACTTACTCTGCCAACAGGAAAGGCAAACATGGACACCACTGTGTGCTGCGGGCACTGTGCGAGAGTGGCCAGCGTCAGAACGATACGGAACCGGATACGTTTCTCAAGGAAATTTTGCGAGCCATTTTCAGGTAAGTGATGAAGCCCGCGAGGACATCCATGTTTCGGTAGTCGGTAACAGCGCTTTGCTTCCTGGACTGTCATTGTCAGCTTGCCGGCGACGCACGAGGAACCGGACCACCACAAGCACCGGCTGTACGATGAGGCCCACGCCCACCGTGGAAACTGCGCCGAGACGTACTCGTACTGTGAGGATAGTTTCTGGTCCTCGGACTTTGTTTTCTGAGTCCGGTTCCGGGACCAGGTCACAGGAGTGGGGTTTGAGCGTTGGACGCTGCGGTTGCGCTCCGTTCAGGTTACGGTTCAGGATGTAATCGAATTTGCGGTACTCGCGCCACCACCTCCCACCGCCACCGTCGCCTACCACAATTACAACTCACGCCATAACTCAATTACGCGCCGGACCGTGTTGGTGTAAGACTAGATAATTCAACGCTTCTTCCGGTACCACCGTACCGTGACTAATCGATCCCTTCCTCTCGACGTCACCGCCGCCGCTCAATCGATGGCATGCCGCGTGCCACCATTTCGTGAACGTATCAATCTCGGTGGTGGCGGTCGGCAGAGATATGAGTATCCTGCTGGCAATTTGCGGTTCTGATTAGCGGTTTTGTGGGAATGGGTTTGCTTTTTGTCGGGTTGGCCACACACTGATTCGCATTCGCATTCGCATTCGAATTGAAAGGATATGACCTGAACAGCCTGAGAAAAGAATAAAAAATGAGAAACCGTCCAGAAGGTAGGGAGGGAGCAAAAATGTAGGGCAACGGCCACGCGAAGATCCGTCTTCGTCCGGGGCCGGTCGCTGCTAGAATGCTCTCTTGATAATCGCTTAAGTTACGATGTTATACTCTCACGGTTGATTATGATTGTGTTCTGTACCTGTACGGTTCGTTTCATCCAAATAGAACACAAATGACATTAACTTAACAGAATGACAATAAATCGAAGTGCAACTAGGCAAGGAAATGACGACAAAAACCAATTGTCTGTCGGGTTCTGATGAGTTTGTTTAAAATTGTTTGAATAAAGAGACAACACAGAAAGGTAGAACATAACGATGGATCATTGATTTGTAGTTGTTTATTGTTGTGATTGCGTTATTGCAGATTCATTTTTCACCAACAAAATGTTATCATCTCCGAAATAATACCATTTAAAGTGAGAGCTTACCAGAAATCCGGGCTGCTTGTTTTTATATTGTTGTTTCGATGTTGTAAAGCGATTTCGGAGAATTCAAGACGTTGAGCCCAACAGGAAGATTAGTAAACAAATTCTTTGTACAACTACTTTCCACTGGGTGGCAACTGATCTTCAGTGTTTGCTCTCCGGTTGGCCAAGATGGTACCACCAGGACATAAATCAAAATGTTGGCAATGTGTTTTGCTGCAATGATAAGCCACTGTTTCCATCCATTTTGTCCACTAGCTGGAATCATCATTGGAAGACAGGAGACAGATGAAGTTCTTCCAACGCAAGAAGCCCTCGCTGGAAAGGAAGCCAATTAAGTTGATATAGTGCGCATCTCTGAAGAGAGTTTTCTTTTGACTTAAAAGAGTAAACTCTTCAAAACAAACGTTTCGAAGGAATCACTTGAACTGAGCGATTCAAGGAACTGTTACGAAGCAAATATAAAGACGAATCGAAACTAAATATTTAGTAAACATTAAGTAAACAGCAGTGCAGCAAACCACCTCTAGGCAATGTTAATATTGAATCCAATAAATGAAACGAATATTCTGAAGGAGAACAACTTTAGAATGTAACAAATAATCGATTCAAGCTTTATACAAATTATTAATATTCAATATGAAATATAGCATAAGACGAAAGTTGATAATAAAAATCCTAAACATCCAACCCAAGGTAACCCACTCTTATCATCACATCACAATATAAACCTATTTGTTTCGCACAATACATCGCATCGATATATCTAAACACACGCGTCATTAAAATGTTATGACAATCTTAAAAAAAAATATTCGATTAACTCGATTGCAACCTAACACTATGAAGCTAGGAAATGATATATTGTCAGCACGTACTCAGCACGGCATCCTGTCACTGTACGACACAAACTCCCCGTCCCGTCACTGCACTACGACATATTGACTTGCACCCGGCCAATCCGGAAATCCTGCAATGAACCCGCGCTAGTACCACAACACTCGGTACTGTGCCACTTGGTACTTTCTTGAGCTGCCACCATCTCACCATCGTCATCATCATCATCATCTTCATGGTGCTATTCAATCACACACCACCACCGCCCCGGTTCTTAGTCCTCTGTTGGCAGAATTGCGTTGCGAGATCGAGATTCAACTTCCGGCAGCAACCCGAGAAGCAGCGCATCGGAGCAGTGTGCCCGGAGCACGGATGCGGTACACGATGCTCGCGCGTCATGCAACCGATAATAACATCATCGTTCTCGGCGTGAAGTCGTCCCCGTCGTCGCTCGCCCTTCGCGTCTTTTAGCACCGCTTTGCTGGCTAATAAATTGCGGCCATCAGCTGGGTCCATTCATCTTCGTCGTCGGCGCACAGGCAGAAGTCGTTCACTGCGTTCCCCCCTTGTCTCTTCCTCTCCCCGTGCAGCACGGTGACGACGACGACGACGACGACTGCACTCGGCACTGCACTGTTGCGCTGTTTGGCAAATGGGTTAATCGTACCGCGAACGGGACCCATCGGGATCGATTGGTGGATCGGTCGCGGCGGTCCCGGTGCCACCGGCAGTCACATCGTTCTCCTGGCCACCAACGCGATCCATTTCGAGCTGCGTGATGGGACAGTGGCGATCCAGCTCCCGGCAATCGTTGGCCGTCAGGTACGGGAAGTACTTGTCGTCACCTTCCGGTAAACTGTTTGAAGAACCGATGGAACTGTCATCAGGGTCGGGGTCGGAATTGGATCTGCCAAGGAGGTGTTGGTAAAAAGGGAACGAGAAAAAGTGGGCGAGGTGGCAACCGGACCGTGACCGTACCACGCAACGTTAGGCACCGTAGTTTGTAAGACTGCCGTTCGTCGTTCACGCTCGTCAACTCACCGGAAGATCAGCTTGAACAGCTGGAACAGAATGCCACTCTTCGGCGTCATTACCTTGGAGATCTCACAGAACGTCCGCAGGATGCACGCCCGTCCATCGAAACCGTGGCTGTGGAAAGCGTCCGTCTAGTGACCAATGGATTGTCGCATTTCAGTCGCTAATAAAGGCTACTTACGACATGATCATACTCTCCAGCGATTGATGCACATCCCGACGGGTGATCTTCAGTCCGGGCGGATTGTAGAACTCAATGTTCATACGAAACCCGATACCATGGGCCCAGATCGAACTGTTATCAACCATACCGTCCTTGATGTTAACGCGAAACTATCGAAAAGGACCACCGCAATCCGTGGCTATAAACGACTGACACAAAAACGAACTATTTCGACAGAATACTCACGAGTCCTCTGGAAATGGGATGGAAGATAAGGTTTCGCTTCCGTCGCACTAGCGCCTCACTGGAGTTGGTGTACTGCTGTTCTGCCTCACCGAACGCACAGCCAATCGTTAAACACGCCACCAGGAAGGCGATCCATCGTGACGCGTCCATCGCGGTTCGAGCTTCAGCAATTCAGATCGTTCTAAAGGCCGGACACACGATCACCACGGCACACTCTCACTCACTGTGTCGCGATATGCCGTTGGCGATACGCGTATCCGTAGTTCTGGCTGGAGAATAGGCGAAAACTTTCCCTACCGGACGAGCCGAGCCAGGCGCGGTGCGTGTTCGATTGGTGGCGTGATTGACGAATTAGAAAATGTATGTCACCTGACATCGTGATGATGACGATAATGATGATGATGCGGGGTGACATACGTTCTGGAGACCGGCCACTTCACGACATCGATCCCATTCCAGAGGCCATTAGATGCTCTGCATTCATTTTTCTTCGCTTTCTCCGAACATGGCTTTCGATTCGTTTGTCGCTGCAAAGCGTTCTCAAGTGTCCAACATCCGTTTGTCTGTACGAAAATTATCATTAAAACGTAGTCTCAAGAGTTCCCACTGTTAGAATTGATTCTAACTTCTCGAAATAGAACAGGGAATTTGTCGGAATGATAGCTTTATTTTGATTGCCTGGGGTGGCGGAGCTAACGAAAAGAACCACAAATTAGTCCCTGTTGCTATCGAAAGAGAGCCTAATTGTCGCGCACCTCCCTTTTATCATCTTCGCGAGAACACTCAGTCCTCAGCTTGCAGCATTCAGCGTCGCGTAATGCGCACTGGCCCCTAACTCACGCACTGTTTACAACACCCACAATAGAACGTAAGTAACAATTAATTAAAAAGTCTAAACAACAAGAAATAACTCGAGTACTTTGGCATTTATTTTTATAATGCCATTTATTTTTTACATTTTCTCACGCGTGCTGATCCTTTCAAGAGTATTGAGTAGTATTGTTTGGATCAATCGAAGTAAAACTGACAGAGATACAGATTTTTGAAAATCCCCGATTTATACAATCCATCGCTCGCTACCTAGAAGCACGTTTCCTAAATCCAACGTTTTCAAAATTTGTACCTCATCGTAGCATAAACTCTACTGGGCCGACCGATATGAACATTTTAACACATAATCTGTGCACTATTTGCCAGGTAGCGAGGTTGAGTTTTATAAAAATTTTAGATACTTTTTTTAAAACAATTATGTAAAATTCGCTTTTTAACTCTTGCACCAACTGATGTTTCGATACCCCTCGGACCAACTGATGGGTCTGGCCAGACCCCTATGCTTTTACACGGGGTTGTATGGGCGTACATGCTGTGTTTGAAACAATTTTTCTACCTCTAGGAATCACATAATTGAGCTCTCTCTTTTGCATATGTGTTTAGCATAGCCTAAACTATGTGACAAGACAAAAAAAAGACCAAAATCTGTTCTATTTTTGGAAAAAAACACATTTTAGTTTCTCGATTTTTCCCATGCAAAAAGTGCCTAAAACTTGTATGCGAGTTCGTACTTTCCTCTCCTAAAATCATCGCCCCGCATAAACTAATTACCTTTTTCCAAAAAAGTAATATCAGTCATAAAAAGCGATCATTTCTCCACTAGAATCGATCGTTTTGATTGCACCATGAAAGAAGCTAGCGAATAAAAAGAACAAAAGAAAGAAGAACGTTTTTGCACACAAGTCTTCGTCGGCCATGGCAGTGCTCGTATGCTAATTCATACGGTTGCACCACACGAGCGACACGTCGCAAAATTATGCTCGTACACATTATAATCGTCACATTATACTACTATGATAATTGATTCTTGTAGAGAAATTATTACTTTGTATGACTGATATCACTTTCTTGGAAAGAGTTTATTAGTTTATGTGTGGCGATGATTTTAGGAGAGGAAAGTTCTAATTCGCGTACAAGTTCTAGGCACTTTTTGCATGGGAAAAATCGAGAAACTAAAATGTGTTTTTTTCCAAAAATAGAACAGATTTTGGTCTTTTTTTTGTCTTGTCACATAGTTTAGGCTATGCTAAACACATATGCAAAAGAGAGAGCTCAATTATGTGATTCCTAGAGGTAGAAAAATTGTTTCAAACACAGCATGTACGCCCATACAACCCCGTGTAAAAGCATAGGGGTCTGGCCAGACCCATCAGTTGGTCCAAGGGGTATTTTTTTTTATGTCCTTTTTTCGCGTACTCCGAGGACTTTTTCTTAAACGATAGTGGTATCAATCGAAAGGAAATAAAATTTTAGGAAGCTACCCGAAAGGCCAAGACGCTACAATTAATAGAACTTGAGTTATTAACGATTGAAAATGAAATGGGTCTGGCCAGACCCATCAGTTGGTGCGAGGGTTAAAGAATATCGTAAAAAACATAACTTTTCAACTTAAAAAATCTGCAAAAAAACGAAAAATTGAAAACTCAAGAAAAACTTGACGGGGCTATCTAGAATCGAAAAAAAGAATATTGATTTGCATGATTCATATGACCTATCCCACGGCTACGATGGGCACCGTTTTTGGTTCGGATCAAAAGACTTGGCTGTTTAAGCGATGAACCCGGCTCGATCATTGATCAATCCATTACCATAATAGTGTTATCACTCTTGCAACTTCAAAATGCTGCCAAAAATTGAAAAATTGGACCTTCAACAAAAGTTAAGCGTACTGGATACCTGGATGAACGTATAATCTATGAAAATAAAAGTTGGTTTGTACACGATGTGTGCCGGAAAAAGTACCTTTTCGAAGACACTTCTTCCTAAATTTGATGCAATGGATGATGTTTTTAATCAATCTATTCCAAAATAGAACCAAATATTTTTGAAAAATTGTAGTTCAATATGAAATCCACTTCAAAAAATTTGGTTGAATGGTTTCTTCACAAAAAATCAAATAAAATGAGCCATTTTTGAACCGAATTAACCTAAACCTCGTCTTAAGGTGAAATGAAAATACAAGTAAGGTGCTTCTTTCGTCAATAGTTGATTTATTTATTGATTTATAAGGCATGGTGATACTACAAACTGTTCACTAAAAATATTTCTC
>NC_064877.1:29175000-29207500 GCF_943734665.1 Anopheles aquasalis | reverse complement strand
TTTGTGGTGCTCGTTATCGATGCTTCCCGAATCGATGGCCACGCAATCGAGGTGGATTCGTATGTAGAACAATACATCGCTTCGGTCGGATTGGACAAAGCGTTGCTAGGGAATGCGATGGTGGTCTTTAACAAATGTGACCTCGTAGACGAGCAGCTGCTAAGCAAGCTGAGAAGCAACCAACGGTTCACACTTTTGTCGTGTGAGAATAAATCGGGCTTACCGGAACTGCTTGCCACAATGAGCACCCATCTCGAGCGCTTGTGTGGTAGCCCCGGAATAGAAAACCCAACCATCACTCAGGAACGCCATCGATACCACCTGAAGCAGTGCCTGGAATGTCTCGAGCGATACGGGGAATACTTTGCCGAAACACCGGAAGCTGCCCGAGACCTTGCCATTGCCACGCACCATCTGCGCAATGCCGTACGCAGTATCGGGCGGATAACGGGATCCGTGGAGACTGAGGAAATACTCGATGCTATATTTAGCACCTTTTGTATCGGAAAATAGAGTAAACGATAGTAAACCAACGCAATGCGATTCGCGACTGGCGTTTCTTTTCATTTCTCCTTCGTCAATGGCAACACCCTATTCCGCGAAGGGCTTCCAGGTGGGCCGGAGTAATCGATTTACGGAATCCTGCAAAGTAGTGAAACTATTCAATGCGCTTAATCCTTTGCTGCCAGACGGTCTAATTAATCCCTCGCAATATGGTATCCAGAACGCAATATCCGGTTTTGACAGATTTTCCTCTCTTCAACTAGGGAACCTTCTCACTATTTCCATATCCGCCCCGGGCTGACGCTGTGCCTCTTTTGTCGGGAAATCGTTTGATCTAGACGAAAACGATGGCAATAGGTGCGTAAGACGTACGATGTTGATGGCACACACGTGTCATTGCTCTGCGCTTTTACTGTTAATGTGGCTGGAACTAGGAAAGGAAGCATTTGTTACGGCAAAAAATCTTACAAGACTTAGTAGTTCAAGAACAGAAATCAGCAATGGAACACATGATATCATCCATCTTTATCTGTTCTGGAGATCCAAATAAACTAATGGACGATACACATTTCGTACTGTAACAGTGCACTTGAAGTACCCTGGATTCATTTTCTGTTCCAATTTGTAACACGTGCTTGCAATGCACCGAATGTACCAAACATAAATAAGAACAACTTTCTGTACAAAAAACAAAACGATTACATAAAAAGACTAGAGAAAAAGGACAAAGATGCATTGTTTTCCCATCGCTCGCTGCACGATTCACGCTGCAGAAAGTGTTGAAACCATATGTTGAAGCGTGAAATAATTTACAGCCAAAGTGCATCCGCCGGGTCCGCTTGGGCGTACGAAGGTTTCAAAGTTACGTGGTCGAGACAGTCGGGGCTCATCGAAACACCATCTTCCTGGAAGGTAAACCGACCGACCGGCCAGGGCGCTAGAAAGTGCCAGGCGAGCTTTCCCCTGAGAGGTTCTACCGTCCTCTCTTCGGTTCGAAATGATGAAGCGATACCCGGGAGTATATATCGCTGGCTCAACAAACTTTAACCGGCCACCACCACCACCGCTGCCGACGGATAGATAAATCCTTCCATCACACCTGGCAGCCATTCCGTTTTCTTCGGTTTTCCCCCCTCCGGCCACCTTACCACCACGCTGTCCAGCGATCGGCGTCAGTCACGTTCTGCAACATAGTTTTCTCCCCATCGAGTTTGTTGGAGCAGTGAAGGGCGAATGGATTATCGTGAAGGCGAAGCAGAAGGACAATAAATTCCCTTCTCTTCTCCCCACCCGTCTGTTCGATTGGGTTGCAAAAGGGGCGAGGGAAGCCTCGGCAGGTGTGCGGTAACGGAAACGCCACTGTTGTCTGGAGCCGTCACCATCCCACATCACGCTGTCGCCTCTAGTTATTGTGAGAAGTTTGTCTCTACACTCACGGCACTAAGTGCTTTACTGACCTTCCTCCCTCGTCCCGCCAGGTGTTGTGCGAAGCGCATCGATGACCGAGATGGTTCCCGGATGCTCCGCGGTATGAACTTTGGATTTAAGGTTAGCTGGAATCATTTAAAGCGATCGAAAGCGGTGCAACTAGAATCCGGATACAAACAGAGCCAGATATTGTTGCCGTTCTTCCGCGTTATTTGACTGCTCAATTCCACCGGTACTGATTCAGCATTCCGAGCCAGGCATTCAGAATGAAGCTTCCGATTTTCCACGGCGCAACATAAGAAATACCGTTGCCGGATCGTGCTCGGACTGCACAACTTCCCTGGCCGTGGCCCTGGACCGTGGATTGATGGTCCCGGGTCAATGTTTCTTTTGGCGCGCTCTTGCGCTAATTGGAAAGTATCCAGCTAAATTTTATCTTTAATCGATAGGACGGCTCGAGTGTAGGCCGTTCCGTGGAGTGTGTAAGAGTTAAGTCCCGAGGGTAAGCGGGAGACCTCCGGCGGTATTGGCGAATGTCGTCGAAGGGTTCGGGGAGGGAGGACAATTTAATTAACATGATAATAAGAGCTTTAACTGTCCGTGGCTCACTCCGTCCGTGTCCTGTGCTCGTGATAAATTAGCTTCGCAGCAGACGACGGTCGACGACGAGGGCACTTGAGGGCACGAATTGGAGGACATCAAATCGCCATTCGGGAACTGGGACCGCGCGTGCCGGTCCCGGGCACACTCGGTGGCCACCAGACCGAATTGGCGAACATAAATATTTGGACAGCAGCAGGGCTACCGACGAAAAACGAAACAGTCTCACTGAACACTGAACTCCTCCCTCCGGCCCTGGCTTTGGCGCGATTAGAGTCGCAACGAAATCGCACCCAGAAGTAAATCGCACTGCGGAATGGCCAGGAATTGGCCAGCTGAAAACGAGAGAGAAAGAACGAGAAGCCGGTGCCCGGGGAGCGTGGAATAAATAAGAAATAAATTACTTGTCACACACCGCGTGCGCTGGTTGGTGGTCACCATTTTCGAAGGCACCAAGGGCGCTGTTTCCACTGTTTCTGATGTTTTCTGGCGTCATTCGGTGCTGTGGCAATACACCATCGCACAGAGACGTCGATTGCGGTGGTGATGGTGAGGGGTGAGGGGGTGAAGGGTGCATTTTAATCACTTCGCAGCGTCATCCCCTTTCCTCGGAAGACGAACGGCCAGATAACATCTCCATCCGGGGCATCGAACGTTCAGCGAGGTGGAAAGTGAGCGAAAGAGAGGACCCATGATCGTGGCCTCATACTTCCAGCGGGGTGGGTGGTTAAAGAGTGGGAGGGGATGTGGATTCTAACTTTTGTCTTTGGTGCGCGCCTGGCATCACACACAAACACGTTGGTCGTTGGTTATTAAAGTGAAATTGACATGTCGATATGGTTCAAGGTTCCCTTTCTGGTCCCCTTCCCCCTTTTAAGCGGGCTACCAACCAGCGCTGGCACACCCAGGCACCCTTGGTTCGCTGGTTTAAGCTATAAGAAGGACTCTGGTGGGCGACAATAATCGTATTCCATATAGTTTATTATGTGTTTTATGAAAGGGAGAGAATAGGTTATTATGTTCGGTACAGGGAACCAGCGCGTAGCTTTTGCGGGCAGGCTGCTACATGTGACCTTTCCTAACTGAATCAATAAATCCTAGGTGATGGGACTTGGCGAAAGGTTGCCAACATGCTTTGAACGGTGGGACAGCAGAGGATTATGAGTAAGGAGATTGTCGTTGTTTTTGTTTTGTTGCAAAAAACATATCAAAAAGATAGTGACAAAACCACCCCGTTAAAGTGAGGGAGCTGCGTTAAAATGGCAAACATTTGCTGTTAAATGGTTATTTGGTGGTTATATTTTATGTTTTAAAGCACCTGGTGTTTGTGGGTATTCAAAGTAGCGATTTACTGCTTCTACTACAGCACATGATTTCATCCTGTATGCTGTATCGTTTAAGGATCCCTGCAGCTCATCCTTGCTCCTGTAACTGTTCTGTATTTACATGGTATAGTTATTAGCGATCCCCTGCCAATTCAGACAATCTGTTATGGGCAGGCAACATACGATCCAGCGCTTCTATTTCGTTATTTTTTTCTAAGTTATGGCAGCATTTATCTTTCTAAGCATAGTTGTTTTATGAAATAAAAATATTAGCTGATGCATCTTCATGAATAAGGAACAGAGAAATCGAACTAGAACGTTATAGATTTGCCAAACTATCGAGGTTAACAAGAAGCCTTGTGATCAGTCAGACTATTGTAGTTTGCAAAGTAATGTATGACTTGAATTGCTCTTACATCATGCATAGCTGCTAAAAATGTACACAAATTGGTGGGATTTATGTCTCGAACATTGTGATTCTGTCTGAACATCGGCGCACATCAGTGTTCTTCAATTCTGCTTGAAACACAATGCATACAAACAACATCGATCAAACGAACGGGATGTCGAATTCAAAAAATAAATACTAAAATTGCATACCATGTCGTTGATTGTCATAGACGCCAAAGCGATGGCCCCATGATGATTAAAAAAAATGTTCTCTACGCAAGAATAAAGAAGAATATCGATTCATAGAAAAGCTGCTGCTCTCGATTACTGCTATAAGCACTGAAACCAGATAAGCTTTAGCTATTCAACTGCTAGGATTCCTCCAGCTTCTGGCAGGATTCACATTAATCCTTCATTGTCCTAGTATCTGTGCGACTTGTTCAACGTTCGAGTTATCTGCGACAACCGATGCGCACCCTTTTTTAAGATGTGTTCTTCCCTTCGAGTAGTGAGCAGAAGCTGAACTCGTTTTTTTTCTTCTAACAAATCATTCCCATCCATCGATGGAACGATGAGAAGAAGATGACGCTGATGATAAATGCACAAATCCAATAAAAGGTGGAGCGAAAAAAAAATCCCCCATTTCTATAAAGGAAGATGGAGCCTTGGACGACATCCCTCGTAATGATTTGACATTCTCGCCATCGCAGCATCTCATTACTTCCACGTTTTACCCAACACTGGGCCGGCTTGCGCTAGGCGAGTCAGGCAAGTGGTGGTGGTTTCAGCCACCGGATTCGGACACTATGGATGCGTACCATCCGGCAAGGCCTTCGGGGTAGATCACAGAGCATGTTTGCATTGCACTGCTGCACTAGCCCTCCGGTGGTGGCGCAGATCTGCTCTGACGATCAGTGGGCCCCGGATGTGCCGCACGTTGTTGCACGGATGCACCAACAACCTTTCTCGGCATCCGCGAGTGCCGGTTTGATTTCGTTCAACGTTGCAGTCCACGCGCCCGTTCTAATGACTTCATGTAGTAGTGCGCTCCATCCACCCCAAGGGCAGCAACCCCATTGAATGCAGGGGCCACAATGTATAGGCAACCCGGCTGCCTCCTTCCCGCCCTTCCGCCCCCGGTCCAGTGCGGCTTTGAAGTGATGACGATGTCGAATGCACTTTGCACCGAAGCCTCCACTGGGTGCACTGTTTGCGAACGCCATCCGGCACTCCATTCCGACGTTCTTTTCCGACGGAATGGTGCGAATATGAATAGAGCCCCTCGGAAAGTGTTGGTGTTCGGAAACGTGAGGGAAAACAGGGTGCGTGCCGCAACCTCAACACGATCACCGTCCACTGAGCGCAGCAGTAGGACGGACCAGCGTACCGGAAAATCACCGGAAAAGTGAAGGGGCCGTCTTGTTCCGAGCGAGAAGCAGCGCGTGGCTGGCATAAAGATGCTCCATTCCATCTTCCTCCGCCATCCGGTGGCCTTCCTTCCTGCGACAGAGTGCCACGTGGCCACCGTGTGACTGTTTGACTCCTTTTATGCAGTAATTATTCTTCGACGGTCTCCCACCGGCCCGGTCTGCCCTGTCGCGTTGAGTATGTCAGCAGCAGTAGAAGCAGCCGACCGGCCTTCCATCTGGTTGCCCTTTGGCTAGACGGAGCGGAGATGAGACCAATGTGAAGCCCGTTATACTTTGCGCGACTCTACCACGCCATCACGTTGGTTCACGGTACTTTTCGACTCTTTAATGGATTCGACTGAACCGGATCCAGAGCCACATCCTAATTGTGCGCTGGCAAAGCGAACTTCTAGCCAGGATGGAGGTGGTCATGTCTTCGACAACTTCTCGAACATCATCGATGTTCCCTCTCTCTCTCTCTCTCTCTCTCTCTCTCTCTCGGGTGCTGCCTACGACCGTAACGAGCGTAATCGATTGATTATCGGACCCAGCATCCACCCAACGTAGCACAGGGGATTGCAAAAAGACCAAAGACTCGTATTTAATGGTCCGATTAGTGTTGCTCCGGGGGCTAGTGCGCCAGCGAGGAACTGATAGTGAAAGGACAAAACCTTTCTGCTGCTGCTGCTGGTGCTGCACCAGAATCGAATCTAATCCATAAAGAGAGAGTTGAGGCGCCCCCAGCTAGCTGCTCCCAGTTGGCTTCTCAGCTTCTATGATGGCTGGCCGCAAAGTGCGTGCTAAAACGATTTTCAAATTCAATTCAACTCTCCCTCCGTGCCGACGTCAGCAGATGGCCGGCAATCGGCGATTGGTAGTGCGAGGAAAAGACGGACGTAGCCGTTGCCGCCGCCACCGCCACCGCTATGCCGCTATTTATTATTTTGAAATAATTAATTGGAAAAGTTCGAAGCAACTTTCTTGGGCGGGAGGAACGGAGCGATGTTCATGATTTACGCTAGAGCCCAGCTGAACTAGCTGGAATGAGATATGAAATGGGTTTCGCCCGAAATTTTGGCCGTCCAATCGTACCGGTTAGCCGGCCAGTCAGCCAGCCAGCCAGCCAGCAATCTGCTAAAGACTTCTTTCGGGCTCTCTGCAGCTTTTTATGTACTTTTCTCCGACGGAATAACCAGTCTAGCTGCTGCAACAAACCATCAGCATCAGCTTCTGGTGGCCGTCTATTAAAGTGCGAAATCTCTTTACCTTTCGATTGCAGCACCACTAACCGCTGGTACTCTCGGTAAATCTCGCTACGATGGGTTTACGGTGGTTCAACCGATCCGTCCGCAGAAGTGGGTGCAGAAGCCGTCGAACGGACGAAGGATTAACGCTGGAAATTTCCCAAAACCCCTCTCTGGTGGTCGTAATCTGGTCGTGTAATGTGATGCGTCTGCGGATGATGGCGTTTTAAGCAGATGCTCGATGCTCACTGTTCTCGATGTTTCGGTGCTGCAAGCTAATGGCGTGGGTTCCGTGCTTGCGGTACGGCTCCAGCTCGAGATCCATTCCTCCATTCCACTCCGGCTCTCTTTGGCGCTCGAAGAAGGTTACGGCGCGCTTACCTTACACCCGTTATCGGTTCGGTATTCGGGTGAGAAGCAAACGAATGCAGACGGTGAGCCGGATCACAAATCGATGACCGATTGGGAGATAAAGATCAATCCGCGCCTTCGGTGTGCCTTGCGTAGTGATTCATTTCGCTTGGCGTGGCGTATAGTGTCAGGGGCCTTTAGGGCTTTTCAGCACAGCCCACAACATCGGTCGCTATTGATAAGCTTATGTTACGGTTCCAACGGGAGCGCGAGAGGGAGAGAGAGGAGTAGCGACAAGCCAGTGGGTGTTTGGTGGCGGATTATCGCGATACCGCTCGAATATTCGAGCGCACGACGCACACAAGCTGCTACCACGGACGTCACACCAACGTGTTCGGTGACTTTCGGTTAGTAAGGAAATGATTTTTCAATCTGCCACATCGCACGTTCCGGCCTACGGGATTGTTCGTGGCTTAGAGTTTAGCGACACCGAAGGAGCCCACCCACAGCGAGTGGAAGCAGCATCGCTTAGCATCGTTTGTGAATAGATTTCGCGAGCTCGCGGTTACCAGCAGCTGTGACGGTCTAGCCACAAACCAGCCGAACCACGGATTGGCAAACAGCGTGTCGGACTCATGTCATGTTCCGGCGATATGTTCGTGGCAGGGTGTCGTCCCAAAAACCGGGTGCCATGGAGTCAGTGCTGGGGAACGGCGCTTCGTTGTATGAGGCTCGTAAAGTCGCGAAAGTTTTATTTAATTTCTCGCGACGCGGTGCGGCGCGGCGCTAAGGTGAGGAAACTGAAAAGGCCATGGACTGCCACTGTCACTGTCCTTGCCAAGGAAGGTTTTCAAGAGAAGAAGGCAGACTTCATCAGGTTTCTGGAGAACTCCATCGGTCTACTTTGTTTTACTCGAATAGCGTGACTCCTTGAGGGTTGATTCTTCAGTCTAGGATTCAAGTACACAGTATTTGATCCGTTTTGTTGAAAATTTTAAACGATGTAACAATATTTTACAACAAAAAAAAACAATTTTCTTTTATATTTTTCAATCAAATCGCATCCAGGAACAATCAGTCGAAATAGGACAATAAAGCTCTGGGAGCTTTACACGAAAATCGCTTGTTAACACCTGGAAGCAACTAGAAACGATGTAGAGATTTTATTTCAAATTCGGATACTCTTGAAATTGGCATACAATTCGTCATGGAATAATCAATTTTTGGCATTCAGTGATTAACCGTTCAACAATAAAACAATCGTTCTAAATTCACTGAAAATTGCATTATTGGAAGAATAGATTGGTATGCGAAGATCATGTTGCATTCCTTTTTTTACGGTCAGCATTTGTGGTTCGATGGTTGGCACAGTTCGTTTTCCACCATTTGGTGGAACAGTTGGTTTTGATCTCTTTTGAAACGAGGAAGCACCAAACGCATCGGTGTACTAACAACATCGATTGCATCGAGCAGTTGCACTCAGACAAAGGCTCAGAGCATTTGCAATCGATAGCCTGATGAGCATAGTTGGATTTAATTTATTGTTCCCGTATCAATCCGGCTGTTAATCTGTCAATCGTTTCGTTTATCGAGAAACGTGTTGGAGGCTTACATTTCAAATGATATCCAGCGAATGTTTCAACCGGAACGGAAAACAATGGTTACAACACCAAAAAGGCCTTAGCAACATCCATTACGTCATTGAAAAAAACATGTTTTGCAAACGATGAATGCGTGTCCGCCGGTTCTGGTGGGCTGAAGTTTTTACTGAGCCCGCTAGTTCCATTATTCAAAACCGATTTCGAGGAAAACAACGAAACATATCATCGAACCGCTATTTGCGTAATAATATTGTAAAATTGGAGGAAACTTTTGAATTTCATCAACGTTTACGATCAACAACACAAACACAGCTACAGTCGGAACCAAACTGGATTCATTGTTGGGGCTGCTGCTGCTGCCACGGCGAAGCGAGCATCCCTTAGCGAAAGTTTTCAGCGATAACCGACGTGTGCCCGTGACCAACATCGAAATGGCTTTATCGCCAAACTGCAGACCGCATCGACATCGAAACTCATCCTGGCGAGCTCATCGCTCCGATCATCCTCTTACTCCTTTTTTCCGAAAGGGTAGCGACCGTGGCAGTGGCAAACATCGCATCCCAGCGCGAAACGACGATGCATAATGTATGATTTTCATTGGTTTCATTAATTACCGACGGTACGACGGGGCGGGCGGGAGGGTAAAGGGAGAACAAAACTTTTACCGGCAACACCGAGTAGCGGTGGTGCTCTGGACCTTCTGCAAACCTTCCGTCCGTTGGCCACGATTATGCACTTTTACATTCAATTAAGGAAGTTTCGGTACGACGCTCGGTTCGGTGGGTCGTTGCATCGACGCAAAAGGAATGTTACATAAATCCGTATCGTCCGCTTAGCATCCTATGGTTCATTATTACGTCTCCAGAGACTGGTCAGGCTGACCAGTGGACTCTGACTCGGGCGTCTGGTAGTGAATTCACCGATCGCCCCCATTTGTTTCGCATAAATTCGACTTGACCATCATGCAGGGCAGCAGGTAAGCAAGCATCACCGGAAGAAGGATCCCCGGTTTTCCCGTGGGATGAACGACAATGTCGACGGTGCCCTATGTAAAGGATAAAGCCCACGGACCCTGGAGGATGGTTCAAAATTTAATTATATCGTTGCGAGCCGCAGGTTATTACTTGAGCGTGATGCACGCAGCCTTCGTTTATGCACTTTGCTTCGTGGGTTTTTTATGGGCCTCAGTTGATTATGATGCAGACCGGCAACCTCGAAGGCCTTGCAGGTTGTGTGGCTCACGAACTGGATGCCTGTAGCCGCGGATGGTCTAGATGCCCTTTCACGCACGTCGATGCAGCACCCAAGGTAGTCCCGAGAGTTCCCGGTGCGTTTTGACAAAGGATAGACACTCGTCCGGTGAGCTATTCGTACGCGCCCAGTGAACTCTTCCGTCATCTAATCTCATTAGAGGTAACTTCGTGATGCTGGAGGTCAGGTAGAGATTCTGACGAGTCAAACATAGATGAAATGAAAGCATTTAGCTTCTGGCGCCATCTTGAACGCCTTTAAAGCTCCGTGTGCGCTAATTTTTCGCTTTAGGCCTTTTGCGAAAGAGGCCAAACTGCGTCTCCGGGCTTTCCATCAAAACAAAACCGCCGAAAATGCGTAAAACCAATAAATAACCCAAAACCATTACCATCAATTGGTTGAACTGGCAAAAATGAGAGAAAATGATACATAAACCATTTGTAAGTGTAGGAAAAAGTGGAAAAGTGAAAGCTAAATCATTTGTATCCTGTAATACAACCATTACCGGACACGTCTGCTCCAGTTGGTAAAAGTACAAAGGACTCAAAAGCAAATGGTAGACACGCCCGGTCGTGCTGCACTCGAAATATGATGACCAGTTCACTCACACTTGCGAATCCGATCGCACGAATTGTAGTGGATTTTGTGGTGAAAATGCGAATCAATCCACCCCATCCAGCCCCATCCCCCCCGGCAGATTTCGATTTCTGATTGTGTACCGTTTGATTTCGTTGAATCGTCCTTGGACGGATGGCGAGATGGCCCCGGGAGCGATTGTCGATTCGTGGACCATCCCATCTCGATCCCATTAGCGGATCTCATTTCGTGTGTCGCCGGCCTCCGAGTTTGAAGCTGGCTTTGATGTTCGAAGCGATTGATAATTAAATAGTTTCATCACGAACAAAACGATCCCCCCGGGGGCAGGGGAGGTGGTTTTTAACCCCCACCTCCCTCCCGCTTCAAACTCCATTAACTAATTATTATTGACGTCGCGCTCGTCGCGTCAGCGTCATCGTTATCGTGCTAATGTACGAGCTGCATTCGTCCACGATCAAGGATCGCTCACCGCATCCAATTCCTGGGGCAACCAGATAATCGGCACCGACAATTCCGCTAACCCCGCTGTCATTAATGTTCCCCTTTTGCTTACCCTTTGCTCCAAACGTTCCTCCAATTTGGGGGAGCGCCGCGGAGTGCAATCGAACGGAACGCGGAAACGTTCAAACTCCATCGCCGCTGATCGAGTGTCCGCCAGTCCCCCTGCCCACACTGCAACTGCAACTGGAGACTGCATTCGAATGTGCTCCTTCCTCTCCCACAATCACAGCCACCCACACACCCAGTGGCTTTGTTGTTGATGAATATTGATGATTCCGGAACCGAAGCATTCGGTCCGAGTCCGAGAATTCCGGGGGGTGGTAGGTGAACGGAAAGGTTGCTACGAACGCAAATTATATGCATCTATCTGCTTTTCGACCAATTTGGGGGTCCAAAACTGGGGCCACCGATTTGGGGTGCTTTCGATTCATCTTAATTACTGTTCCCATCCCTCGGTGATCCCGCGCGTCCATTGACTCCGTTCCGTGAAGCACCACAGACACAACGTTTACCAAACTAATTAGAGTGTAGCCACCAAGCGGATGGTTCAGGGTGGGTGGGTGGGTAGTTTAAGGATGTCGTAAAACTTCCGGTTACCTGCTGTCCAGGTCCACGGACATCGGAAGAATGGGACAACTCATCCAGCAGGAACAGAGCTGAAACGCACGGTTGTCGAACTGGTCCCGGGTTTGGCCTGTTGCATCGTCGGAACCATTAGCTACGGGAGCTGCTTGCTCCAGGACCAAGGGATGTGAGGAATCAACGTTCACGTATGTCTCTCTCTCTCCCACTCTCTAAGAGTTCAGTTGAAAAACTCATCGCCATCCAGGTTCATGAATATGCAACGGAACTCGGTTCCGTACGCGGTCACTTCGTAGTTGCAACGTTTCGAACTGTCCGGCAAATCGTTTGCAGCCCACGGTTCCTGGCACTGTGGCCTAGGAGGTCAACAATGGGTGATGCTCACGAAACCAGCAAAGCGCGTAATGGTCAGCAAAACCGGTGACCGAGTTCTATGCGATTTTATTTAAAATTGTTTGATCAGGGAAAACATCGGTCCGGGGCATTGTGTATTCTAATGATGATCGCTGACCATCGTTAGTCGTTCGGTGAGTGGCTGTTCCGTGGTGGAGATGATTAGCAAGGATTAGCAAGAGTTGCATCGGACTAGCAGGCTGTAGAGCGCTTGGCATAGGCATTGGAAGCGATGGTTTGTAATCCGTTTCCGGCTACGATTGACCCCGAGTTCTAACGGGTATAGCGATGGAATTTATGATTCCAGCAAACAAAAGATTATTCAATTAAAAAAAAAGAAAGCTCATTCAGTATCTTGTGTGAGGACAGTATATTTTGAAGCAACTATTTTCCTATCGTTGTATGAACCAAATATACATTGGATTGGTAAAAATGGCATCACAAAACACAAAGTAGATAAGCTGATTCATTTGCATGGTAATTTGAAATGTTCATCTGCTAATGTTCTTCTCTTTAGTTTACCTTCATTATCTAGTACAAAGTGCTGAGCTAATGATCGATCACCAGGTAGCTTCATCCTATCTCCCGTAAAAGGTTTATGACTTCTTCGAGCAACAATCACTCTCTAACAATGAAAAAGAAATGAGACAAAATCCTAAGATTTACCCGAAATGGATGGCTCCTATTGGTGGCACATTCAACGGAGTACAGGTCCCCTTGGGAGACTCACACTTCACACCACTTCATACTCACTCACATCATCAATGTATCAAATCACAACCACGGAGTACCGCGAAGTAACTAAGGTAAATTGCGGTTCGTTCCGTTGCTGCCTCTGCTGTTGCTGCTGGAGCTGTTCATATTTACCTTCACTTCATTTTCATGGCGCATCAGCCAACCGCGCCATTCCAAAAAAAGGTAAGAGAAAATGTGCTCTGCAACTGTGTTGGGCGACGTGCGTTCCAAATCAATTTACCTCGTCATCGGTAAAATGAAGGCGTCCTGAGCCGTAACGGAATGGAAGTAGACGCGGCTGCACAGCATATTAAGCACTTAGCTGCTTATCCAGCTGAATTGATTGGGAATTCATCCACGTCCCTTGGTGCGCCCCGTCACGCCACACCACGCCACGCCACGACATTCATATTCATATGCATGGGTGGAATGGAGAGAGAGAGAGAGAGAGAGAGGGTGGATAAATCCAAAAAGATAAAAGCTCTCCAATTTTCCAACAGCACATTTCCTTCCTGCGTAGCGCACCTTCCTGGCACACGAGGCCAGCGGTGCCTGCTCAGCTTACCCAGCATTACGTACCCCCGCCCAAGGAGATTGAGCGTTTGTTAGGAACAGTGCACCCGTGTGGCATCAGTCTTGAATTGATTATTCTTCCTTTCTCCTCCCTAGTACCACCCCGTTGACACTCAAGTAATGTGCCTCACAAACTGTTGGGCTTTTCGGGAAAAAAAGTACCGCGTCAGTAGCGCAGTATGGCGTCATCCGTCTTAATGTGCGGCAGAACTACATTTAAAAAACAGAAGCTGTGCCCCCTGTGATTGCAGCCACCGTGGTCATGGTGGTGCGCCGGATCTTCTGGGCTTTAAGTTTTGCGTCAGCTCTAGAGAGCAGTACGACCGAATCGCCGCGGCGGAGTGACCGGCACCATCCTGCTGCCATCGAACTGTCGAACGGCTTAGCGCCAGCGAATTGCCGCCGGATGTGACGCTTTTTCCATTAAAAGTTCATCTGCCAGCCAGCGTAACGAGCCTTTAAACGTCATCGACGATTCAAGTGCCCCCCCCCCCCCCCACTCTGTGCCGGGGGGTTGCCTGGGTTCTTCACGAGGAACAGTGGAGTAGATGCTCCAGTTTGTGTTTTATTTTTTAACAGCAAATAGATGGCCCCTTGCGTGCGAAGGGCGCGCGCGCGCGCGCGCACGCGAGTGTGTGACAGAGCGGACGAAGGACGAAGCGCCAAAAAGTAAACTTTGGTTTCGCCTCCGGTTCGCGGTTTCGAGGCCACTCCGCAGGGTGTCATCTCGAATGGAGGGCCGCTTTCGCTAGCGCTCTACTGCTTTCGAGTGGTCCCGGGTCCACTCGAACGGGCCGCTGGTGCCCCCCCCCCCCCCCCCGCACTCCTGTTTCTGTCCGGGCCACCTTTCTCGTTCGACCGGTTTTTTGGCGGATTTGACTTAACAACAAAATTTGACTGACAGCGGAGAGAACGAACAGCGCGCAAAGGGGGCGGCCTGTTTCAATAGAGCAACTTTCGTCAACTTTAAATCATGAACTTTCTCATCAAACTGGTCCGCTCCGCCATTCCGGCGATTGGACGATCTACGGGGCTTCAGGATTTTGCTGCCTCTACCCTCCCTGCCTCTGCCAACGCCTATAAATCGCTCCACCAATGGTCAATTGTGGCCTCGTGGACTAGCGCGCACTGACTGGAGCTGCAGTGTGTTCGCTCATTCCTTCGCTCGGTAAGTTGTTGGTTTAAGTTTGGTCTCTTCTTAGCATCTAGCAACGAACGCTACACATTGCTATGCACACGATATTCTTGCGACGCTGCCACCACCAACAGATATCACTGCTGCGTGCAGCGTTCTATCTACCACCGAGCGACACCAACGACAATCGCGTCTAGTTGCGACCGAATCCGCGATCCTGCCTGCCGGCAAAACTCCTCGGCACTGCTAATGACACACCTTACGCGCTCCGGTGGCAGGGAATGTCAAAGTACGACCAGAATGGTTGGCAAAGTTGTTGGTTGGCGCCGCGAACAATGATTGGAAACCGACGCCGAGGGGTGGCCGACGACGATGGAGGATGGAGAGGACGCAGAGAAGACTCTCCTGGCCGGGTGCGCGCTCTGGTTGATAAGCTCCGGAAAGCAATTCTAAGGCCAGAAGTTTTCTTTCCCTGGGTGAACCCACCTGTCCGGAGCACACACGGGCGCACACGTCCGCGGGCACACATACAGTGTTGGGGTTTGGGTTTGAAGAATTGAAGGTTTAAAAAATTGTTTTTCTTGACTTTGACCGTGGAGTTTGGTGGTTTTGGTGGTTTTCTGTGCCGGCCCTCGGTGCCGGTGCGTGCGAGTTTCGTGGAATTGGGCGAACGGATCGATCGCCGGGCCGAGTAGGCCGAGCTAAACTCACGGCTCCCTTTCCCCTCCAAACCATTCCCGGGTTCGAAAGTTCAAGTGTTCCCGATAAACACTCGGTCCAATTGGTGGAAAACATTTCAATTTCTCAATATTCTTCCAAGTATTGATCCATCGACCAGCGGGCGTCTGGTCCGTTTGTTTTTCGCACTCCCCATTCCGGCTTTTGTCGGATTGGTTTTAGCGCGGCCTGAGGCGGTGAATGGCGGGGGAAAGGATATTATTTGATTTACATTCAATGTTCGTTTTTTCGGGAAATTACATGCCTGTTGTTTTCATACTGCCCACCAAGACAACGGACAACAGGAACGGTGGAGTTGCGTCATTGGGGCCACTGGGCGTCAAGGTGGGCTGCAACATGTTTTGCCGTGGCCGTGCCGTGGCGATCGAAACGGTCACCGTGCAATGCTTTGGGGCCTAGGCCAAGGGATGAAATATTAACGATAACCCGGGGGTTTCGCTCGGCTCGGCGAGGATGACGACAGAAGGAAAACTCTCCACACAGAAACCGCGAACCACCCGGCACTCAAAGCCGAACCCTGGCCGATCATTCGTGGCGTGGTTCTTCTTTCTGCACTCGGTGCTCATTTTCTCACTCTCGCTCTCGGTCTCTCTCGCACGCCATGCGGTGCTGGAAAACCCCGGGCACGGTAGGTAGTGAAGAGAACTTGTTCTAGCTCCAGAATTTCCACCTCCGTGGTGTGGCGTGAACGTTGGTATGCGTTTGCATGAGGGGTGGGAGCATTAGACGGAAACGCTTACTAGATATAAACAGAGCGAGGTTCGATTTGTGAGAAAAGGGAGATTTCTTGTTAATCTCAGAGAGAACCAGATCCTCGGTGGAGCATACACTGAGAAAATGTATGGTTCTCAGTTACAGTATGCGATGGGTTTAGTAGTACGACCACCTGGAAGGTACATTGAAGATTTTTGGAGACTATTAAAAGTTTTATTTTAATGGGTATATATTAACTGTGTCGATCAAATTATAAAACTAAGTAAAGATTTTTATTAAATGCTCGATAGTAAATAAAGCAATGAAATTTGAAAAGAACCTCACGCAATACAGGAGTCGCAATGTTTATTCTTGCGATTTTTTATTAGAAAAAAACGGTATAAAATCGGTTAAAGTAGATTAACATCTCATTATAAAGCCACCTAGTATTGATTTATTGTGCCTTAGAATGAACTTACTTATCTTTTCATCATAATTTTCCTTGAATGTTGAATCTTTGAAGGACGTTGATTATTTTTGTACGTATATTTTTCTCTTCCTTTGATCCAATAGTCTTGGATAATTGTAGAAAAATGTAATATTCATTTTTAAAAAATCGAATGACGCCGCCTTCTTTTACGTATTGAAGTATAAATGATAATTAAATGTGTTAATGGATATCGTGTCAGTAATATTTGTAGGGAATTGTTTTTTACGTCGCACGTGGTCACTCAGCCTCAACATACACTCCCAACTATTCGCTCATACCATCGAGAGCATATTATCCTGTAACATTTACTCTGACCCTCTGAACACCCACAGAACGAAAGATGACATCTCTCTCACGCTGCCGACCACTGACCATGCCCTAGGAATCCACGAATTTTGCCTCACTTTCCACGCATTTTGAGTTTCCTGCTGGGGTCCACTCAGTGGACGGTGTCTCGATACGAAATCGATTGAGGTAACCGCTAACCACCAGGAGAGTTCGAGAGAGTAGAGGGATTCAAAAACGGATGTGTTGGCTCCAAGCACACATACGCACACACTTTTTCGCTCTCTGAGTGCACGAATGCTGGTGGCCTTCAAAGGTTCGGGTTCGCACTCGAACCCGAATGCCTATGGTCAGTTCCAGGAGCAGCAGCAGCAGCAGCTGAGCCTGCTGGAGTCCCTGCCATCTCCCCAAACGAACGATGGACCATCCTTGTCCTCCAGCAACTGTGGAGAGTTTGCGAGGTCCCTCCGAACGATCTTCCAGCGAGTGAATTAGCCGAGTAGCCTCTGTTCACGAGTGGCGCGAGCCATTTCTCGAGATTCTTCCAGAGCAATCGCCACCGGATGGCAAGCGGTCGCGGTCAAGTCTGATGGCTGCAGGTTAGAACAACTTTCGGCCATCAAATCATCCTGAGACCAGGACAGGGTGCGGTTTTATAGATCACTCTACTACTAACCGGATAGTCTTTTGGTTGTCATGGGAAGATTTGAAAGAAATCAATTCCAATCGCTACTACGATTGAATGACATTAACACTCGGTGGTAGTTGACCTTTGCCATTCAGCACTCAAACACCTTGAGATTGAGACTCGGATTTCTCCGGCGGAATGCTCCCTGTTGTAAACAGTGGCCGCATTCCCTTGCAGGCTCTGCCGTTCGGCGCAGATGAATTTATTCCGATGTAAAACGAAAAACAAAAACAAAAAAAACAAAAGAGGAAAAGCCAAAGTACTACACGAGACTGGAAGACTCCACGGGCCCCCCGGTACTCACTGGCAATGACGGGCATGTGGCACTCAGCACCACGGTGAGGCGGTGCCAGTGCGCACGTGCAATAGTGGAAGAGCATCGTGGCCGCGGTGCGAGTGTCTTCGAGAGCCGAAAATTGTCGCCACCGTTCCTCCGCCTTCTCGCTGGTGGTCTATCCGCACGGGTCTCGCACCCAGAGTTCAGGTTCTGGCCCAGTTTTCCCGGCGAACCCACCCACGGTGGGAGGTGGATTTCGGTATTTTCTCCATCGGCGACCCGGTCGTCAGTTGGAAAACGACTGCCGTCGCGTACACCGTACCGTACAGCCGACGTCACGCTTGGCACGTCTCTTCACGTCTGGGCCACCGTGTGCCGTGTGTCCGACCACCCGGCCCCTCCCACTCTGTCCACACGTTTTTGGTGAAAAAATTGGTAGTGGTCCGTGAATCCGGAAAGTCCCGGTAGTTCCTTGGACCTTGTTGTAAGTTTTGCGCGGAGTGCAAAAAAAGGTAAGAACGCAGGAAACCGGAGACGAAACCGGCGCGCAATCTTCCTTTGGAACAAGTGGCTACGGAGTGGAGTCGGAATCGGTCGGGAAACATCAACGGAATGTTCGGAATTCTTGGTTTTGACAGCTCGCCGGAACTCGCGAACGTGAACGAATGTCGATAAAACCCTTTGGAAATCGATCACGCTGCTTCTTCAGCATCCCCTTCGCTCAGTGGGATGTGGAAGGAGCTGCACCGGAGCTGTCAATAGTGCGTTAGTGTGCGTCGAAAGGACGAAAGTGATGTCCATGGTTGGTTGGTTGGTGGGTTGGTTGGTTAACGGTACTGCTACGATAAATTCCTCGTGCTGTACGTGTGCAATGGTCTCTACATGTGTATATGTGTATGTGTGCGGCCACTCGGGAGCCAGGCGGAACGTTCCGATCGTGTTTTGGTCTCTCGATGCTCCAAAAGTGTGATAACTTCCGTTTCCTGTGGAATGTAGTTGGTGTGTGGGAAATAGACCGGAAATGGTACAGATAAAAGAGAGAGAGAGAGATAAAGAGAGAGATAAATAGAGAGAGAAAAGAGAGTGCGAAAGCTCCATGGAACGTCAAAGAGAAATCCAACCAGCAGCGCGCGTGGAGTGAAGTTTGTTTTCAATCAAACGGTGTCAGTGTGTCCCACTGGTAGTGGCCAGTACACCAACCCAGGGCAATGTGTGCGTGTACGAACGTACGTGTGCATGGATCGCCGTGGGTGTATGTGTGCCGAGCCGTGTGCCGCAATTCCCAGGACCCAGGGTCCAGTGCTGGCCGCCAGGATTCGCTTGGCGTTTAGAAAAATCGATGCTAATGAATAATTAACTATGCTCGTTCGTTCGTTCGCTCCATGCTCCGTGCTCCGTGCTCCGTACTTCGTGGATGCTCTGGTTGCGCACGGGGATAGTGTGCCTGTGCTGTGCTGTGACCTGCTTTCGGAGCACCAGCACCAGAACCGAGGCGAGAGCGAAGCGCTCATCCGTTACGGTTTAGTTCAGGGGATCGATCCGGCGGACGGACAGACCAACCGTACCCGGTTCCTCGCTGGGTTGAATGCGTGGCACTGTGAGCTTGGGAATGCTGGTATGCATCCGGTGTGTTTCCGGTTCAGTTCCGTGGCCTTCAGAGGAAGGGAGAGAGAGAGAGCGAGTGCAGGAGTGTGGCGGAGGAGCATGTGAGAAGAGGGCAAACAAGTCGTAAAGTGGATAGCAAGTGGTTCACTGACAGGAACATGTGTGGGAATCCGTGGTTAATCGAGTACATTCTGGACTGTCCCTTCCATCCAGGGAAGGGAGTTTTATTGGCTGTGGTCGACTAAGAAGATGACCGTGAACTTCACGCCTGCCTGCTTACGAAACCCTCGACGGTCTCTACGTGCGTGTCTTTGGTGTCTGTTCTTGCCAATTGACCTTTCAAGCTGAAGTGTCCGCGTGCTAGAGTGTTCTGTTATTCGGAGTGCGTTCTACCACTACCTTCGCAAACCGTAAGGTGGCAGCGAAGGTCAATTTCTTGCCGAGAACGCCGGTTTGTCTGGGCGGTAGAATGTGTCTCCAACAGGGTAGTCAGCACCACCAGCACAGCCCAATCCATCATCAGCATCACCAACGGAGCACCGTACCGGCTAGTGACGTACCGTGACACACAACATGGCGCCTTGGGGGAAGGTGAAGCTAGCAGACCGAGAAAAACCAAAACAAAACAGTATAAGGAGTGTGTGAGAGAAAGAGAGAGCGAGAGCGAGTGGAAGAGATGGAAAAAGTTTTCCCCGGCGGGTGAGCAAATTCGGAGGAAAAGCCCACCTGCACGAGATGGACAGCCGGGCCGGGAGTGACAGAAAAAAGAAGCCAGAACTGACAGTCAGACAGCGTGACAGTGCGAGACAAAACACGGTGCGAGCGAGCGAGCAAGGAGAGTGCGATCCCGAAAAGTGATTCAATTATGCTGGAAATGCTTTTGAATAAATTACAATAAATTTCGGTTCCGGACCACGGGGCACCGCTACCGACAGCCATGGTCATGGACGATCCAGTCCACAGAAGACATCCGGTGGCATCGACAGCCCGCGACCGACCGAGGCTTTAGCCGTGAGAAACACAGAAAAATAGAGCGAGCAACGGGCGAGGAAATAGCAAAGACGTACGCGTGAATCTGGCGCAAAAAAAATCGGGGGGGAAAAAACAAAACACCACCTAAAACGTCCCCAGACGATGGTACACGGTAGAGACAGACTCGCACGCGAACAGCCGGCCACGGGGATTCGATGGCGATAAAATGGTTATCCATCTTGTGCCTTCTCGATCGGATTTTTCGATCCCGCGGCCACCATTCCGTTGTTTTGCTTCGCGATGGGTTTTGGCCAATTGATTTAGATTGCAGCAACCACCATCAGAAGAACAACAATAGAAAAAAACACTTCGAAACGGAAGGATTATCATGTTGGGAAACATTTATGCAGCTTATCTTGCAAGATAAAAATCGTAATCAGCGTATGTTGTTGTAGCCATGTTTTCCAGTTTTTCCTGACATCCCACCACCCATCAGCTGTACGGTGGCTAAAGCTAATGTAATAGCATGCGTCAGCGCGCACCATCGGTTGGAATGAGCTTTTTTTTATTTTTATCACGCAGTCAGTAACCGACGGTGATATGGATGTACGCAACGTCTTGTCTGGTGTGGATTGAGGGAGCTTCTGGTATGCGCGTGTCACCAGAGCTTAATTGTAACCCTCGGTTGGATAATAATTCATTTACGCAAGTGAAGTTACATCTTCGGTGCCGTGTTTCTCTCTCTCTCTCCCTGTTTTGGGTTAAGGTGTGCGTGAGTTCAAGGTGAGGGATGAAAAATGGCGTATCACGACCAGCGGATCCTTCCTTCCGGGCACTGCGATGTTGTTGATGAAGGTGTTTTTGTCATCCCCACCTCCCACCAGTCACCCAAAACCGTGAAGCTCTGTCCGTAAACATGACCCCTAGGAGATTACGTTGTAGTCGTGGCCATTTTTATTCCATTTTTCGCTTCACCACGGTTAATGCTCGAAGGGGTTTTTCCCTTTTTTTATTTGTTGGAAGAATCACCTCACTTGCTACTATTAACGACGGATGAGATCGGTAAAACAATAGCTGGCGAAGGACAACGCTTGGATTCAATCCGTTCTGCAGCACCCTCCGAGGAGGCAAGGAGGCCCTGGAACCTTTTGCCGAGACCATTAATGGCGACTACATTTGAAACAGATCAGGGTGCGTGCCAGTGCCAGGCGGTTGAGGTTCGCCTAATTACGTTTTCATGGACCCCACGGTAGCTGGCTAGAGGTCTGCGGCTTTTCTACTGTCCGTCTTCGTCTGCACACCGACACACTCAGCTAGGCACTTGGCCAGAAATAAACGACAACAAAAAGCGAACGAAAAACCATTTCACCCAGAAGCAGAACTGACTTTTGCTCGGGACTTTGCAGGACAGCAAAAAAAACTCCACAAAAACACAAAAACCGGAGCGGAAAACGAGGAAAGGATAAGAGCCGCTTCATTGGTTTGCGATTCGGCGGAAAGGGCGTTCGCGGTCCTGTGTCAGGATCAAATTAGTAGCCAGAGGGAGCCAGGAAGAGAGACAGCTAGGAAGGGAGCGTCATGGCGGACAGGCAGCTCGACGAACAGATGGATCAGATTGAGGAGAAGGACGGTTCGGTCCGTCGGTCGAGAACCAAAAGTTTTGTTGATTATTTTAGCCCCGAAGGATTACGGAAGGATCAGCACGTGAGAGAGAGAGAGAGCGTGAAAAAAGGGAAACAAATTGTTGGTTGATTTAACCTCACATTTGCCTCGGAGCGCATCAACCGGAGTGCCGCGGATTGCTCTGTGTCACGGTCGTCCATCCATTGCCGGTCTAGGTCTAGCCAGAAGCCGAATGACGGGGATGCGCTAAGCTTAGCGGTCACACTGACACGCTCGGCCCTCCAAAGACGCCCGCCAGATAGAGGGTGAGGGATTTTCAAAACTTTCTCTCTGAATGTGGCAACCGGGTTCCGGGTTCAATCGGCTCCACTCGGCCACTCGGAGGACCGAACCGGGCGCCGCACGGGTGCCAACTCGGTTGAACGTGTCCGAATGAATGATTAATCCTAAATCCCGTTCGGTTTTCCCGTCCCGTCGGTGAGCGCATTGGAAGAGGCGGTCAAGCGGCCACGCGGCCCGGCTTAACACGACGTCCGGATGGCGGTTTCGGCGATGGACACTTTCCCGCTTGTTGGTCTATTCCAACAGGGGAAGCAAAAAGCCAAAAAACGGCGGATGGTTCCACCATTCATCCGACGTGTGATGATGATGATGAGCTTGGCTTGGAAAGGGTCGAATGCGGTCGAAGCGAGTGCTTACGCGACTGGATCAAAAGGGTGGCGCTGGATTAAACCCTCCGTTTGTTAGCAATTATATGAGTCGACACCAACAGCAAAGTCAAGGCCAACCAACGGACCGACTAACCAACTACTAACCGGCTAACCAAACCTAGACCACCACCGCCTTTCGCGGGAAAGGGTGGGGCTCGTGACCTTTTATCCCGCTCGCGTTCGCGCCGTCCGCAAATCGCAAAACCCGTTTTTCGTTCATTCCGTTTTTTTCGCCATTTTTTTCCGCAACTTCTTTCCCATTCCATCAGCGTAGGCTACGCGTGTAAAGTGAAGGCAGATCTATCATCCATCCCCAGTAGCCCACGACAGTTCCATGAAGACATCAAAGAGCGAAAAGTGAACTGCGCCACCGGATGAGACCACCGTGATCCGTTTCGCCTGTCCGCGTGTGCGTGCGTCCGTGTTTGTGTCCTGTGTGTTCTCGCGTAGTGCGTTGCTGGTGGACCACACCACAAGAAAGGGCGTAAAGAAAATGAAGCTTCCGTGCATGTACGTGGCGGTGGTCGGGGCCGCAAGTGGCGGCGAGTGAGCTTGAAACCGAAGCCAACTTGTAGTACCGGAAATCGGATAACACATTATGCTGCGCAAAACGGCAAATGACGGCGCGAGTGTAACGACCGACCGACCGGCAGCAGCAGCAGCAACAACAGTGAGTCACTGAGTGGAATAGGTGTTGTTGGTGTGGGGTCCAGGACACACATACACATACTGTGGTGCTGTGCGCGAGTGTTGTGTGAGGAGAAGAATCAACCTTTACTCGGTGCCTACTTGGGCCTTGGGCTTTTCGCTCAAGGTGCCTCGACATCTACCATCTGCGGCTTCTACGGAAAAGGCGGCAAGTAATTGTCCATCGGCCCGAAAATCCGCGTACGTTCGTGTGTCCGTGTGTCCGTGTGGTGCGTATACGTGTGCGTGTATGTGTGTGGTGGTGTGTTCCGGACATCAAGGCCGTTACTGCCACGCGAAACCGACAACCAGGCATCAAAGGTAAAAGCATTTCGTATTTTGGGGCTAACAGAGAAAAAGAGAGAGATAGAAAGAGCGAGTGAGCGAGCGTATGTTTCGCAAGGATTTTCCTTACATCCTCCCACTTACTTACACCAACCACACCATCCCCCCCGCCCCGGTAACTCCTTTTCGTCGGTACATCAGAACACCGGATCCGTGGTGGTTCTTCGCAAATGGGCGCCATTGCCCATCGGACTCGAGGCCATCACGCGAACAGGTCCTTCATCCTGACCGTTGGCAGGCGGGCAGGCAGGCGGGCTTGGGTTTATGGCATTTTATTACGGGATGCGCAGCATGAGTATGTGCGTTGGACAGAAAAGGGCTGTGGGGCGATGGGGTTGGCGCACAAAATGGTCCATCCCTTCCTTCTTCTTCTTCTTCTGCTTCTGGTCTTCCTTTCTCGTTTGCTGTCTTGGCTCCGAGTCCGCCTGCCGAGTGGGCGGAGAGCGGAGAGTTTTGGTCAATAACCGGTACTTGGAAGCAATTTGGAAGATTGGATGGACCTCGAAGGCAGCGTTCCGAGGGTACGCCAGTGAGCATCGGATCGTTCGCAAATGGCTTTAAGTTGGTGCGCTGATTTGTGTACCTCGCACACCGATATGCATCGTACGCTGTGGTCGGATGGTTAAAATGGCGCTGGTTAAAGCATAAAATTCGCGTTCGAACGAGTGAACCACCAGGCGGCTCCATCTGCACAGTGGCGAGAAAAGGACGCGAATTCATCTCTCTCGTGTGTGCTGGGGATAATGCTGGCATAATGTTGTTTTGAGCCAGCTGAAGGTTGCTGTACGAAGACTGGTTTACATGAGAAAGTGTAAAGCCCTCGGTCGCTGTTCTCCGTTCCGAGACGAATGTGTGTTCTTCTCCCTTAGCCGCCACCAGAGTCCAATAACCAAATAGCTCTCGCTCCAGTCTTTGAAGGAGTTGCCAAAGGTTCGTTGTATTCTGCTATCGCGGACACGGTTTCATTTCACGCCATCGACCACTCGCTGCTTCTCGTACCGAGCGCAGGCAATGAGTCTTAATTAAATAGTCAACGACGCGGCGACCGATTCCTGCCTCTCTCTCTTCTTGGCTTCCAGTGCTGCTACTCGTTTTTTCCGACAATTTAATTGTCTTCGCACAGACAGAATCGTTAAACTTCCGACGAGACACGTAACTGGAGTGTTCCTTTCCCTTGGGTAGGCCTGGGTGGAATCGAATTTGAATCGCCTCTCAGATCACCCCCCCGGTCCGGCCACTGCGTTCTCCGAGAACGTCTCGCGTGAATGTCCCTCGAATGAGCGTTTGATTACAGGCGGCCGGAGCGCGCGATCGGAATCGAAATTGTGTTCGATTGCCAATTAGTTGATTCGCAATTTAAAACCCCGCACCGCACGTGTGCCATCTCCGTCCCTTCGCCCATTACGGTTGCTACCGTTGCGCCGTCGGTTCCGCCCTGCTAAATTTGTCTGGACATTGGGTCATCGGGATTGTCTATCGTGACGGTCTGACGGTCGCAGGTTACACGATGACGATCATTCGATCTGTTTGGCGGTGGGGGAAAAATCCCCGAAACCGAAATTCCTGCCGAAATCACATTCCGTACCGTGATGGGCGTACCATAACACCTGGTCACAGGGGGTTTCGCCTTCTTTTCGTTAATCAAAATACTGTTTTCTTTGAGCCAGGGGCCTCGTGCGGGGAAGTGTTCCACGAAAAAATATTGACCAAATTTGTTTGATCGCGGTGGTGGTGGTGGTGGTGGTAATGGCGGTGTTGCTAAAGGTATGCCGCAGTGAACCGCTGGAGCAGCGCTCGGCCTGTCACCAAGGGCACACGATGTCACGGTAAGCGCTCGGCATACGATTTCACCTCGATTAACGGCGCGATGAGACCCCGGGGGGGGGGGGGAGGGGTGGGGGCAGGGAGTTGCCAGGTTCCCTGGGAGCGCTTGGAGAGAAAATTGAATCGTTAATTAATTTCCCAGCCCCACGAAGCCCACCCACGTGCAGCGCGGTCGCTTCGGTTCAGGCCGTAAAATGCTGCCTGGATGATGCTTGGCTACCAGGGCTGCCAGGTTTAGGCATTCGCTTCTCGCGCTTCTCGTTCGTCGTTCGGGTTTTTTGGAGCGCCGGATGATGATGGTCTAGGGGCCGGGATTTAGGAGAGTGGCAGGGGTGGCCCAGCTATGACGCAGGCACTGCCACTGGGTTATTTGTTTTTCCCCGATCCCCGATGGTTTATTATTTTTCCGATGGTGCCTTGAGCGCGCGTGGACGCGTCTATCGTCGCGTCGGCACCTCTGCTGAATGACCTACGGCCTTGCCTTTGGCCGAGGTCGACAGGATGGTTTGGACCACCGGCCGTGAGAACTTCAGGTCAGGTTCAATTGCTCGGAAAAAAGGCGACCCAAGAAGCCGTTCACTAATCACAAACAAGTTGAAGTCAAGTCTCGGTGGCGACGGGCGCAATGGGCTGGAAACGATTTATGAATTTTGATTTACTCCACCAGTTCCGGCCAGAGTTTTCCTTCAGGGCGGATCATTTGAGACTGGTTTTTGCCTTAAAGATGACTTTAATGCGGGATTCACAATCCTCGAGGATATTCTAGGGCACAGCCGTAGACGAAATCGGAAAATCCTCTCCGCCCTCTGGTGCTGGCAGGTGCTGGTGGCACACGCGATAATGGCCATGGCAATGTGCCGATAAGCAGTTCAAATTACACCCGCGAGATGAATTGAGAATTTAATTAATGTATATCGGGGCGGAGCTCGGAATGGTTGGAATGCGCCATGCGTCAAGCTGTAAAGCTTCGCGCTCCTGGGACGTGCTTACTGGCACGCCAGGTATCTCGCAGGGTCCGGGGCTGGACTGATAGTTTCCTTCGTTTCGGTTCGAGACGGCTTTTCACTTTCACAGCCACATGCTGGTTTTCCATTTGCTTTTGATGTTCCGGCGCAGCAACGGTGGGCTGATGAGAAGAGTGTTCTCTACCGGAATGTTCGTGGAGGTAGTGTTCGCGAGCGCACGCCGTGAGCTGCCGTGAGGTGATTTGAATAAAGGTTGATCAGAGATGAGGGCCTATGATATCGTTTCGATTCGCTTCGGTTTTTTGCCCGCGTCGAGGGAGAAATGTTCGACGAAACGAACGCTCTAGAGTGTTGGTCTGGGGAAAGGTTTATCGCAAATGGGTTTGCAATCAGCACCGTTTGTGAATGAGGCCCTGCCAGGTGAGAAGCTTTTGTGGAAGAGGCTTAAAATAGTTCCGTTCTCCGTCGCTTTACCTTCACCGATCTGAAGACGAAATGTAGCTAACGAATAGTGGATCATTAACAAGTCACAAACGGCGCTAGCTGGAATGGTATCTTTGGAATCAACGAAGCATTTCGAAACTATTTGATCTTGAAATCGCGAGCACCAATTGTTTCTCCAAAGGGAACGTCACAATGTCTTCAACAAATTCCAACCCTGAATGAGAATGGGTTGCGAAGAATGCGACGACATCGCCATTTTCTTGGAATTCCCGCTACGCTTCACAATTTTTCCTTTCCCACCACGCAGCTGCTCGTCGGGAAAAATATCATTTGCGTCCCCCCGGCGGGTTGCCATTTGGGTGTGATCATTTTATTTATTTTTCCCACGATAAATCAAATTACGACGCAGGGGGGACTCAAGCGAGGGAAATCACTGGCAATTGTTTTGCGATTCCCACACGGTTCCGCCACTAAGCGGCGCGCTTGGTGCGGCGCATCACGGAGCATATTAAATTATGTTTCACGCGTGTGACGTGCCCGGGGTGGCGGATGGAAAAGCTTCCCAGATTCCCCACAGTATTCGCCACTATTCAATTACAAAATGGGGACCGAGATGCGCTTCGCTGCGCGTTCGAAATTGTGTTTAAAAAAAACGTCAATTTTACACACCACGTGGACTTCATAACGGTTTTATTGGGCGCGGGGAGAGGATCCGAGCACTTCCGGTCGGCTTCAATTGCAACGCGTTTTCAATATTAGTTTGTGACAATGCGCACAAGGGTTGGTTGCTTCAGGGGAGTAAAACATAAAACCACAACGAAGGGAGAGGAAGAGTGGAGGGTCATTTGTCCTGTGACCTAGTGAACACCTCATGGACGCACACATACACTCGGTGCTCACCTCACTACCCCTCCTCCCTCCCCCCACAACGGCAATCTAATTCAACTTTATCGGATCATTTATTTCTGCCGGCACGCGCACCCGATTGCTCGTTATCACCGATCGGTCATTCCCGGGGCGTGCGGTCCGCAGTTCGAGCACCCATTTCCGGTTCGAGTTGCCCCTTGGAGAGGGTGGTCCATTTGTCACGTAGCCCCGGACCCGGCCCCGCATTCGCGAATGCGGCAGACAAATAACGATCGGAAATGTGGTCAAATAACCATGACATAATTAGAGAAATTCGCGGTGACCACCGTGCCGCGGCCATCAGCAAAGGTGGGCGGTGGACGGTGGCCGGTGGGTGGCTTATTTTATCCCAATCAAGCCGACACCCTCGTCGAGAACTACCACTCAGCGGTACCGCTCGGTTTGGCGGTCGGGAATTAATGATGCGCCGCGTAATTTCGCTTCCAGGCCGCGTGTCCCTCTTGTCGCCGATCCTCCGTCTGCCGTAGTCTTCAATTTGTTTCCACCTTCATCTTCCCCTTTCTGTCTCTCTCTCTCTCTCTTTCGGTCTCTCTTCGTGTTTTTTTTTCTCTCTCGGGAGGGATGATTTCCGGTGTGTTTGTGGTTCATCCCTATCCGTATTGCAACCCTCGGTGTTGGCACGCTGGCGCTTTATGCTGCCATTCGCCATTAACGAACGAACTGATTTGACATCGTGGCGTGTCGTCGGGTGTGGTGTGATGTGGGGCGGAAAAACATTCTCACTCCAACCCCCCTAGGCGGGTGGGGGTGGAGTGATAAAAACCCTTCCTTTACCACCTCACTCCCTTCCTTGGCTCTCGCTTACTTCTTTTCCGTTCCGTTTTTTTTACTCCGTTGTTTATTATCTTGATGTTCATGTGTGTGTGTTTGTGTTTGCCCACCCTCACCCCCACCCCTTGGCCATTCGCGTCACCATCCAAGGAGAACGCCAAGAAGGCTCATCGCAGTTGCTTTGGTGATATTTGAGGGTTGGCTTGCGTAAACACATGCCCAAGGGTGCAAAGGGGGTTGAAGCAGCTCTTCCTCCACCCCTCTCAAACCCCACGTATTTGTTGCTTTTGTGATGCGAGAGCACGCGTGCAGATTGGTTGGGAAGGTGTGAAGTGGATGTGCAGTGGGGTGGAGAGCACCGTTTACCACCGGAGACGCCCGCCCGCAAGTTGTCTCCTGGGGTAATGAAGATTGCTCCGAATTATCCGCGTGTTCATCGCCTCGGTTAAGGGGTGGGCTGCAGTTCGGAAGGGATTCAACCGAAAGGGATTCGAGCGCACCCGCCAGACACACATCGTGACACTACGCTCCTGCCTACCATGAAATACGTCAGAAACACGGTACGGCGCGTTTGTCAAAAGGATTCCCACGAGGAGCCGTATGATGACACGATAATGTGGGTGTGTGCGAGCGCGGTTTTTTTTCCACTCTGATAGATGGCTTCCCATGATGGATGTAAAAATAGAACGTTCCACTCGTCGACGCGGTGCAAAAGTGTCTGATGGATAGCCTAGCGGGAGGTATCTCATCTGTCACGAGTGCTGTTTGAGTCCTTTGAATGGTATTCTTCAGCGAACATTGGCCTCGATCAGAATACAACAAGGGCTGCTGTTCTGGCTACTGTTTCGTTGTTGAAATTGTTAGTCAAATACCGTTTTTGTCTCTTGAAATGCCGGTGGAAACAACGAAGCAATGCAGGCGAGTTGCTGATAAACAAAATGTAAGAACTGTCCTCGATAAAACCGATCGCTAGCACTGATTGTGTCCCATTTTACCGCTTGTCTCTTCAGTTGATTTCATATAAAAGGGTTTTTTTTTCTTTCTTTTTATCGCATCCCACGATGATGAGGTGTCGATTAGAAGCATCGCAGCAGCACATGCATTCCCTCCAGAGCAGGTGCAGAACTGAAAAGGTCACCTGAATCGTGTCCCTGCACGAGTCAATTTGCAAAATCATCGTAACCTTTTGGCGACAACACAACCCAGAGCATTGGCCATTCATATCAAGCCCGATGGTGCTCGCAGCCGTTGCGAAATTATGCTGACGATGCTTGAGCGAAACAAGGGAGGGGCCGCAAGGTGGCGAGCTGTTTCGAAGCACGAAACACAACGATCCTACCAACCAGTCCTGCACCTGTTCAGGGCTGGTAGAGAGGGGCTGTTGGGAAGGAGGGCAACCCTCTAATAATCGTCTCTAACTCGAACGAGCGCGCACAATAATCAGCGGCGTGTTTGGGGTGCTGGAGCGCCAAGGCGAAGATCCCTCCCACGTACGTCATCGCGAGCGTCATCATCATCATCATCGTCATCACGAGTGGAGTGGGCTACGTTATTATTCCACTACACCACTATAGTGGCCGCTCACCTCTCGCCGATCGGCACCTTCCTTTTTTTTTCGCGGTGGAAGACTCGCCACAGAGTCCTTCGAAGGATCTCTGTCTCTCTCTCTCACTCTCTCTCTCTCTCTCTCTCTCTCTCTCTCTCTCTCTCTTGCTCTCCCTCAGTTTGTTGACTTCCTTCTTCACTTTAATGTCCTCGCAAAGTGTGCTCGCAGAATTCCGCTTGGTGCGCTTGGCCATCATTTGTGTTGCTTCTGGCAGACCGGCTGGTTGGTTGGAAGGAAAAAGAAAAGATGAAATTCTTTTATGAATCACACAAGGGCAGTGTGGTGAGGGGTCCCCCTTGCCACCTCGCGGCACTACTCCCAGGTCCCAGCCCAGCCCGCCCCAGGATCGTTAAGGCGTCCTCTCCGTGTGCCGCTGTGTGATGATTATTTTTTATGTTTTTTAATACATAATCCACCGGTTACGGCCTCTAGCGTGTAACGCGCGCGCGCTCCCCACCCTCTCTCTCTCTCCCTCTCTCTCTCTCTCTCTCTGTGCGAGTGTGTGCGAGGGTTGTTTTGTGGTTACGGATGGAATAAGGTGCTCCTAGGGCTTCGCTTCCCTTCGATCTAAGCGGGCACAAGGGTGGAGTAGCTTTGATTGGGGTGGTGCCACACCGCGCACCCCACGGTTTCGCGAATTCCGTCCTTGGTATGGACGGGTGGCCACCTCGCGGACCAGCCCACGGCACAGGAAACGGAATCCAGGATAATGACACGCAAGGGACTTGTTTCACAAGTGGTGCTCGTCGAAAACAACAACAACCAACTCCCAAGCAGGGGCCAGCCCACGGCGGACCCGCCCGTCCGCCATCGTCGTGCGCTTTCGCTCGAGTAGTTTCTTTATCGCGACAATTTTCCTTATAATTCGCTTCGTACCATCGTTCGTACCAGGGCGCCCAGCGTGACCAGCCTTGTCCAACAGATTCGCTAGGGGTTGGTGGTGAGTTTATTGACTCGCGGTAAAATGGCGCGGACCACACAGAGACCGTGGCATTCAGAGCCAACGACTCCCTCCTCGGGTTGGTTTGATAATCAAAATCATATTTTTACTGCTAGGACGTTGAGCGACAGGCGACGATGGTCTGCTGGTGGGTGGATCTCATTAAAACAGAACGCAGCGGTGGTGCAGCGACGGTGCAGCGACGGTGGTGTCTTTTATTTCATTCCTGGGGTGCGCGTATTGTGCAATCGCGGTCCGCAATTTAATTAAGCGAGGTACAACGCGCGCCTGAATGTGTGTCTCTGTTGGTGTTTGTGGTTCAGTGCACTGCAGTGTCCTCATCTCACGGTCTAGTACATTCTGGCCGCACTACGGAAAAAGGAAAAGAATTTCTTCCTCAACCAAAAATCAACTGCAAGGCGTACATTGACACCGCGAGCATTCAACGGAGCGACAAGATGGCGCGATGGCGATGAATGTGCAGAATGTCCTGGCATCGCCGTCCGCATACGGTACATCCAACAAAAGGCGCATGCACTTGGTATTTTGTCTTGGCTTGAATCCGTGCTCTGATTGTAATGAGGTGTTGGCGAGAGGAAATCAGCATCGTTCCGAATGCTGTCTGGGATGCTCTTGAGGACCGGTAACATGAGCTCACCGGGCATGAAAGCGAGATCCAGCTCGTCTGGTGCCAGTACTTAGGTTGAGTGGAGCCATTGAAGGGCGCACCTTTATAGTGAACAGAACACTGAACCAACGATCCGGATGCCGCCTCAACCGGATCATCATAAAGTGGATTAACGAATCTGGAAAATCTAGAAAAGGAGTGCCACCGACCAAACCATTAATGGCGGCCGGAGAGGAATCCCCTGCTGATGCGAAATGCGTGCCTGTAAAGTATCGCTCGCAACGTCGGTCGGTAAACTCTTTCGCAAGGCTATTTCAAAGTAATTTTTACGGTTATGACACCCTTTTAAACCTCATATGGAAGCTAGCACGACCAGAGAGAGAGGCAGGGAGAGAGCGAGAGAGCGGGAGAGATTGAAAATCACTTTCTTTATAGCGATCCTTATGCCCAGACTGGCAGCAGCAGCGAGCCAAAGTTATTGGAATCGTATCTCGATTAAACTGATGACACCCAAAACATCCGAGTGCTATCTTGTAGTAGCAGTGTAGCATCGCTGGCAGCACCCGGTGGCATCCGATAAGCGAAGCCAGTACCAGTAGTGATAGTGTTGGCCCGGGCAGGAGCTACACCATTTTGGGGATATCCAATTTTCAGCATTTTATT
>NC_064877.1:29165000-29167500 GCF_943734665.1 Anopheles aquasalis | reverse complement strand
GTTTGTGCAATTGATAACGAATTGGTGGCCGGGGAGTTTACTCGACATTCATCATATTGCTCAGGAATGTGGTGATGGTGATGGAGGTGGTGGTGGTGGGATGCATACAGCATAAGCCAAGCTCCATCTTCGAGGAGAAGCTCGATCGATCTGTTTCGGAGTGTCTGTCTGTCTCTCTGTCTCTGCTGGCCTGTGGGCACAATAGGAAGGAAGGAAGATCCAAACGGTTAAACGGGCGGGATACGGCTGGCGAGGACCGGAGAATGGTTGCGAAGGTTGAGTAAATAATTTTAATCAAACATCCCTCACAATACCAGATCCTCCAGCTATCTGTCTCTCTGAGGCACGTCAGTCTGCAGTCTTCGACTCCGATCTGGCTCCTCTTGCGCGGCCGCTCACTCTCTCTCTCTGTCTCTATTGCAAAGATGATGGATTGCCGCAGGAATGCCAGGCAAATTGAGTCGACGGCAAATAGATTGATCATGAAATGAGGTCAAATATGAAGCCGACGTCAGCTTACGGCAACAGTCAGTACCGTACGCACGGTTTATCAACTCACTCCAACCGTTGCGATGCGATGCGGCTATCAATTATCAAGTATCGCTGTCTTGCTAATGCATTCACATTTGTGGCTACAAGTGCGCCATTCATAGTGGGACAAATGCTGGACGGACTATCGGATGGGAATTGTATAAATAAGACTTCTTGCACTGAAAAACACACTGAAGAGTTCTCTTTTTTAAATTGAATTCACACTCTATCCTAACTTGTGTCTCATTTCTTCCATTGTGTTCCAACAGATTTCCTCAACCGCTGGATGTGAGGACTTTCCAGCAAAGGCACCAGGCATCCAACCAACTACCACTCCAGGTAAGTGTGCTCCTCCTCCGAACCAAAAACGGGAAGATTTGTTGCTTCCGACCAACCCATGCAAAAGGTTTCCGGGTATCCTGGTGGCCAAATGTTAAAAACGGAAACACATGCTGGATGCGTTCTCTTTGGTTCTGGTAAGCGACTGCCTAACCCATTCCGAAAGCAGGGGGGGGGGGGGGCGAGTGATCAAAGCGAACGGGCTAGGCACTGGCCACTGATCCCGCCACAGGTCACTGAGCATTAGTCTGGTGGAGTGGGTGGCGAATAAAAGCGTAGTTGGTGCCCATTTTATGTTGAACATTAGTCATTCCTCTAGAGTGCTTCCAATCACTGCCTCTCCACTCGGCACTAGTCGGAAAATAGCCGGCCCGAGATTACTTTCGGGTTGGACTGTTCTCACATGCACCATGTTGGTCTGGGGGGTGGGGCAGTGGTTCCACAACGGCTTGCACGCTCGGTTTTAAGAGTCTTCTGTTAACCGATGGAAATGAATTGCCACACGTTTGAAGTGAGTCGTCCATCTTTAGCTTTGTTGCAGGCCATGTCAAGGATCGACTTTGGAGCGATTTTCTAATACGAAGAATTTGTGTTCAACGTGCTCCCATTGTTAAAAGCAACCCGGAATGCGTTGTGGATTTCCAGGCCAGGTGAGCCACGGAGCGGACGCATCGGATCGGCTCAATAATTGCCGTTGGCGTTGAAGTGAAGGACGCCATCATCATTGGCCCGTCCTCTTACCCTTTCCTCCGCTGTAAGTAGATTTTATGCCCCCAAAACAACTTGGATGTGGCTTCGATGTTCGGTTCGGCCAGTTGCCAGGAAAGCTTCCAGGAATGGAGGCATTCGTTCGCTATCCTAAAAGGCCTAACACCTGGGCATGTGCGGTGTGCAACTTTAGTCATTTACCACGTACCCGGTACCCCGGTTCAGGCCAAGCCACCGAAAAGCCCCCGCACAAAACACTTTCCATCCCGAGGGATTAAATTGATTACTGGAAAGTTTTGCGAAGGTCGTTCGCGCGCGCTCAGAGCCCACACTGGGCCAATCCTTGGCAAACCGGGACGGTCGGTCGGCCATGGCGGACTTCCGCTTGGCAACGCACGCATTACCTCGCAGGTGAGCGCAGTAGCCCGGTACCCGGTGTCGTTGCCTTTCCTCCACGTCTCCCGTTGGACGAGAGTGCTGGAAAATTTATTGCCACCAAGTTCCGGGGGGAGAACGTCGTGGAGATGATGGTGTTAGTGGGGAGGTGCATTTTTAGCTCAACTGGATTACAAGCTCTTCTCACCATGATGCTACTACTAGACACAAAATGTCCCCCTCCCCCCTCCCCGGATTGAGCCACGGCTTGGCCCCGACGTCCGTGATGTTCCTTTTAGTGTTGAGCGTTTTAAAGCGACGAAGGAGTGGAACTTTTGTGGCCAAAAAGCGTGTGGAAGTGCGTATGTTTGGGGGGCCCCTGGGGCTGGTGTACCTCAAGTGTCTAGTGGTGAGTACGTGAGGGATCGAAACGTTTTGGATTTTCGGGACCGGTAAAGTTTGCGTCGATGGTGGTAGTTGTGGTGTTGGTTAGTAAAGGAATGTCGTGTCTTTTGCGGAAAGGCGGCACTACTAGTAATCTGGAAGG
>NC_064877.1:29145000-29160000 GCF_943734665.1 Anopheles aquasalis | reverse complement strand
CTCCCCTTTACCTCAAGCTCTAGTCGATGCATTCACTCGCCGCTTGTTCGCTTGTTTTCGTTCATTCGTTTTCACTGCCGTGGTGCTTGAAAAAGCTATCCCTCTCCCACGGCAGGACAGGGGATGATGCAGTACGGACTATTCAGGCTCTGGATCCGCGGTACAGTATCGCACGGCAGTACACACGTCCAGCAAATATTGGCCTCTGGTGCAAGTGAGTGGCGATTGAGGGATTGCAATTAAACGTTCCGCCAGAAGCCTCTCCCACCCTGTCCGTATGCTGGCTGCCTTATGTTTCGGAACATGCCGCAGCTTCCCGTTCACACCTGGACCAGTTCCAGAAAACCCTCACAAAAAAAAGGAACTATTTTTCGGCTGGAGCGATTTTTTGCGAATAGTGTACGGTTCTCGGTACGATCCATATCATATTTTGGGCGAAATCAATGTTGTGGCCAATGGTTTTACGCCACCTACTCGCATCCAACCCCCGGGGTGTGCAGGATTATTGAAGCGTTAGAACTGCTGTTGCTCTGCTGAATGGTGAACAATTTCTCTATTGAATGCGTCTGTCCTTGGGGTGTGAAAATGTGTCACGAGTTTTATTCTCTTCTTTTGTAAAACGAAAATCCCCGCTTTAGAGGTGATGGTTTGAAGGATTAGAATGTTGGCGGTGCTCACCATTGAGCATCACCAAATCGGGTTTTTGATGCTGGATATGATATGCAATTGGAATACTGAACCAGTTAAAAATTTAGCACAGCAAGGAATTTAGACGCGTTGTTCATCTTACCAGGTGATGGTGTAGAGTTACCATTCCTCCCCAAATACGAAGAATTCCTTCATTAAATTGCTCGTAATTGTGAATGCTAATGATGATGTTTACGGAACGGTGAATTCCTTACTCCTCAATGCGTCCGCTCCTTTCCAAAACATGGATTACGGTTCCACTAACGCCACCAAAACTGATCGGCATCGTGGAGGATGAGTTCAGTGTTTAGCGGCTACGGCTGCGTCTGCCTGACACTAATTGGCTCGGACAGGTCGAGCCCCAAATCCCCTTCCCTCGCCCCCCCTGATCCTGTCTTGATTCATCAGCAAATGCTTAAAAGACGGATGTTATCTAGATGGAACTAGCGCTAGAGACGGAAAGAGAGAGAAAAGGAACGAGCTCATCTAAGCAATCTATCTAGCCAACGGAGCAGCTAGCCTCTGGAATGGACAGAAAAAAAGGAAAGTTTTCACAATTATTATGATAAGAAAAGTTTCTCTCCCCCTCTCTCGCGCTGCGGATGCGGACAAATCTACGAAGAAAGGGTTTTTGGGACCGCGCGCCTGGTTTCCCGTGTGGCACGCCCGGGCGGATCGCAACTCAATTAGCATTAAGATTCCTTCGGCCGATTCGCTCGGCATCCACCTGGTATCGCCATCGCCCCCCCCCCCCTCCCTTCGCACCAGAACCAGGTGCGATGGAAGGAAGCGAACGGGGCGGACCCCGGGGGTACCGGACGATAACCGACGGCTATCATTACGGTTTTGCAGCGAGCTCGCCGCTCACACCACTGTCGCCCCCACTGTCACCACAATTTTCCACCAATTTCGAGTCGGTTGCGCAAATCCAGGGCCCCCTGCCTTCCCCTTCCCTTTAAACCTTAGATTGAAGTAGTCCGGAAGTACGCGCGGGACTATCTGTGTTGCGGGCGTTTCTTGGTTTTTTTTTTGTTCGGGAAAATTTACCTGACCTTTTCTATTATCTCGTGGCTTACCACCCCGTCTCTCCCATCGTCGTTTTCTCTTCTTCTTTCTAAGTTCTTTCGAACAACCTTTTTGGACGGTGGCCGAAGGGACTTTAACTTGGGCCAGATGAAATTTAAATTCATTTCCCTGCCCGCCTCACCTTCGCCCAGCTAAGCTCCTCAGCTCAGCTCCATTCCAATCCAAGGCCTCATTCTGTTCTGGGCTGCTGGTGACCACCGCTTCACAGCAACGCAATCTCACTCGCCCTCGCCGATGCTTCCCGTTCGGATTGTGCGATGTGAAGTGCGTTGTTGCTTCCTGTGGCTGGAGGAGGGCTTTCATGTAGGCATTTCACCGGAAACGATTCGTTGTGTGTTGGACGCTGCCACTGGGCTGCTACTCACTCACTCACGCGCTGACAGCCACGAACTCAACAGAGGCTGTCAAGGAAAAACGAGAAAAGAAAAAGAATACAAACCAGGCCTTCAGATCGACGAGACCGATTGACGAGGACTCAACCATCGTCTGTACTGTGCGGGATTCTCTTTTAGCAATCGTGAGGTCAGTCCGTACCCCCGGCGCACTGGTCGTATCTAGCAACGATACGGCGGCATCAAAGGCGAAAGAAAAAAAACCACGTGCAACAGAAGGAGAAGCGAATGCGAAAAAGGTTTATCCAACCGATCGATCGGACCCATTCGGTGTGTTCCGGGTGCCCGGTGGCTCATGTTTTGAATTGTTGAGTTCTCTCTGTGGCACCGACACGCGGGTGAAGAAGGGTTGGTTAGGGGGCTAGGAGCGAAGAAAAACCGGGAAAAAAATCACCTTCACTACGGAACACGGAACTGTGTTGCCAGTGGACGGAACTAGTGGCAACGGAGAAGCGATTTCAACAGCAACAACAACAACAACAACAAAAACTCCCACAGCAGCAGCAGCAGCAGCAGCAGCAGCAGCAGCAGCAGCAGAAGACAAGAAATGAACTGGGAGGTCCAGTTCAGAATGGAGACTGCAGGCAAAAAAAAACCCTGCTGGTTGCTAGGTGGGGAAAACGAGTGGGGATGGAGGGATGGAAAGGGAAAATTGGACCAACATCTGACGGGCGGAACCGGGGCGGCTGGATGGAGGAAAATAACTTTGAGACAAACTCCACGCCACCGCTCCACGACTGACGAGCGAGCACGATGGAAGATGAACGGAACGGAAGGGATCGCTGGCCTCTACCGACAGCACCCCTCACCCACTCACCCACCCACTCCCCAAAGGACACGAAAGCGGTCGAGCGAGCGATAGGGAAACAACATTTGCATAATAATCATTGCTCGCTATGTTTTCGCCATCGCGCTAGCACCGTCAGCTCGGCCGAACCATTGTCATCGCAACAGCACCAGGACCAGCGGGTTGTGATCAGTGTGCCGGCAGGGACGAAGGCGATAGCGCAAAACGGGACGGAAAGCTCACGTCACAAGCCCTCACGCTCGTGCGGACTTTTCTTTCCGTTCCTGACTGGTTTTTTTTTGCAAAACTTTTCTTCGTTACGTTTTGTAGCGTTTAAAAACTTGAGCGTGACTCGACGGGCGACGAGACTGACAGGGCACCGGATGACAACCCCCTCAAAACTCCCTTCTGCCACTCTCCGGGCTCGGGTTTGCCTCGTTTGCGACGGCGACGGTCACTCCGGGGGGTCTCGCATCGATTGAGCATGTACGGCACATCATCGACATCGGAAGATAGTTTACTTTTTCATCCGACAAATAGGATCAATAAAACATCATCAACTTGAGCCCCTACTTGACATAATTTGCTGCTTGCTGCCGTACCCCCCAGCGCCAGCAAAGTTCACGATGGGTCAGGTCATCTTCCAGGAGCTTGTTCGCGTGAGTTCGGTTTCATTAGAATTCTGTTCCGGGAAAGCAAATTTTTTGGGACAATTTTTCCATTGTCACAAATGATTTGTTTTTGAGGAAAATCGGGAACTGCGAATGAGAGATGACTTTTGTGTGGAAGTCGATGGAAAACGAATTTCTTTTTCACTTTTCTGCGCTCCCTCATTGCCAATGGAAAGCGCGAGCGCGCGTCATCGTTACAATCCGGGCGGACGGATCTGGAAAACATAAATCTTAACACGGCCTTGCACGGGGGATAGCTGGATTTTAAGGGATTTCTTCGATCACCTCCTTTCTCCTCACCATTGCCTTGCCCTCTGTGTCCTCGAAGTTGGAACCGGGCTCGATAATTTGACATTTAGACAACGAGGTGGAGAAGGAGGGAGGCCTAAAGAAGATGTTTTATTGCGCCTTCTCCGGCTTCGTCATTTTGTTTTTCGTTTCTTCGCTCCGTCCAGCACTCCGTCGAAGGCGAGCCAGGCTGCGGCCAACAAAAAATAATGGGCCCGGTTCGGTGAATCGATTTCATTTCCGACGGGGATTTCGGCTCACGGCTACTCCGATGACCGACCGATTTCGGATCGCGGTTACGTCAGTTGGCACCAAAAAGCGGCCAAAGCTAACGACTTCCTGTTCCTGCCGGGTGCAGGGAACTCGTTGCATTATTCATAGCCCCCGTTGGTTCTCTTTCGCTCTCTCACTCTCTCCCTCTCTCGATGTCACTCCGCTACGCGGCTTCGGTCCGTGAGGTGAAAAAAGTAAAGTTTAAATTCACTTTCTCCCTCACGCTCAGTCGGTGCGAGAAATGAGCAAATAATAAATCATTACATTTCGGGGACCGAGGAGGCGGCAACCGTCGACGTCGTCATCGTCGTCGCAGTTGCAGACTTGGAGTTGTTGTGCAAAGTTTTTCAATAAATCTCTGGAAAATAAAATAAATCAATTTCAAAGACTGCGACTGTGGCGGTCTGCGCGTCCTTGAATCGACAATCAGGCAATTGACGCACCGCAAACTTCATTCTCGTCGTCGCCTTCGCACGCTCGAGCGATCCAGTAATCAGCTTCGGGGACAAGCGCCCAACGGAGTGATAAATAAGCCACAGCGGCTGCCACAGCATCAAATGAGACGCTAGGACGGGTGTATATTTGCGGGGGAGAGGGGTGCTACCTGTCGCGAGCGCTTAGGCGGAACTGCAAGAAGCCTGTTATTTGATTCTAAACATAATATTCATCCCGAGATGCGACGCTAGCCCAAGGCAACGTGTTTCATATGCGCTTTATCCGCTAGACTGGTTTCCCTGTAGCGTCTTGTTTGTTTATCTTCTTGCTACTGGCTCCGGGAGCATTCAAGATCCTGCAAAGCAGCTCCACCAAAGGATAGCGTTCGCTTCCTTACGGAGCACCAATGATGACGTCAAATCGAGCTCCGCGTTTGTCACGCAACAAAGCGGTGGCTTAGCACCCTAATGGATGAACGAGCCAATGGCGAACGTTTCGCGCAATTGAATTTCACGTGCGCCACTCGCCGTCGCCGTTGATCGATCGATCGACGATTCCGGGGAGACGGACGCCACCGGAGCTGTGGAGCCATTCTGGGGAGGGGCCAGCTCACGGCCACTCATAAATCGTTCGAATCTCTTGAGCACCGAACGGGACCACGCGGATTGAACGGTTAAACCGTAGACCGGACACGAGGTGCGCACTTCATTTCACAAGTTTCCGTGGGCGAGGAGGAGAGAGGGGATGTCTCTTGGGTACGATAGATCATGTGACCATGCAGCGTAGCGTGCAGACCCCCATCCCGTTCCGGCTAGACAACCTCATCGTCCAGCGGGGGGTTCAGCGTTGATAGATCGGTGCTGCGGCTGTTCCGCCAACACCAACTCCAGCACGCTCCGGGGGGAGAGTGGTTCATGATGAACACACAAACAGCACCATCACTCAATCGAACCAGACCGCGCCCGCGCGCTCTTTCTCTCACCGGTTTGGTCGCTGGCCAATGTTTGGCCAGCCGGGAGCTGTCAGCGTGCGCCGCCATGTCTGCAATGCAGCTTCCGGCTAGCACGGCCAGCTGCTGGGGTGGAAGGGTGAGTGTAAGGGTGCGGAAGGTAGAGGAGGAAGTCTGGACAACCCCCAGGACATGACCCAGTCACCACGCGGATGCCCGTGCGGTTATGTATTTTGCGTTCCGGCTTTCCACCGCCGCTCCGGCTCCCCGTGGCTCTCATTGCGAAATCATGAACCGACCCCAGGGGGGCGGTTGCAACCCCCCCCCCCCCGGCCATCGCAGCAGCACAGCTTTCAACATTTGGTGGCATTTACGGATGAAGGTCATGCATTTTGAAACAACCGGGCACAACCGGGCTCGGGGCGTTTTTGTTTTTGTTGCTGTTGCTGTTGTGTTGGAAAATCTTTCGTTGTTTTTCCGCACATTTTTTCACATTGCTCCACTACCCTCCGCTCTGTTGTTTCCATGTTGCGGCGGCTGTCACTACAACGAACGGGGAGGGGATGGTGAGGGGATGGTGAAGTGGTGAACATTTATAATGGATAAGCGCAATGATTGCACGAAAACACTGCCAACCAGCTGGCGGCCACCTACCACCCCTCCTCCGCACCCGCCAACAGAACTGATTTGCTGCTGATTGGCCGATGATAACCGAGTGAGTGATTCCGAGGCCCTAAAAGAGAGAGAGAGAGAGAGAGAGACAGAAAGGGAGAAAAGGAAAAGGATAGAAAGAGAAAATGGAACGATCGCCATTTGCCATTGCAATGAGGGAATGAGCCCCCCGCCCCCAAACAATTTGATTACCAATTGATTACCGATTGACAGTGTTCCGATTTTATGTTTTTACAACAACCCCCGCAACCCTCCACGGGGGTCCATTTGATGGGTTTTTGGTAATGATTTCTTAATACAACTGGCCCGTAGACTGGCCCTGGTCTCGGAGTGGCGATTGGCAATCCATGCCATGTTTGGTGGCATTAAAATTAAGACTGACCATTTCGCCGGTTCAGGAGAGATCCACCGGTAGCGGAATGGATCACTTCGGATCTTTGATCGGAAATTTACGATCGAACGCCCGCGCCCTCGTGCTCGTGCTCGTGCGATTGTTTCATTTTACGTCTTCCACTCTCAAGTGCTCATAATCATAATTATTATTGATAGCTGTTTGAACAAGGCACCAAAGCATCGCTCAACGGGCACGCTATGCTGTGGTGGTGCTACTGGTGTTGATGCAACGAAGACGACGGCGACGGAGCAAGTTTTTGGAAGGAAGACCGCACCACACAAACGACCTCTGGCACACCACCCTCAACCCTCCCCTCCCCCCCCCCCCCCAAAACACTCGAGCGACAGAGCACACGCAACGTAACGCTTTGATCATTTTACAACCGTTTGAGCGGCTCTAGTAATGGCATGTAATGGGGAATTGGAAGATGAATGGCGGCGGTGGTGGGCACGGGTTTGCGATGTTTGTTTACGACCAAACCCGGGGGTAACAAGGGGAGGGGGGTGCACGAGATGCAACGGATGGTAGGGAAAAGGCAAAGGAAATGTGGAACGGCACGGTACCTATAGTTGGTGTGTTCCAGGGGCGGGGTGGCGAAGGAAGGACTCCATGGAAGGAGTTTCCCCGAATCCTCCCCGGCTCCTTCCAGACCCCACACCGAAATATGCTCAACCGTGGCTCCCCGTGGTGTTGGGTTTGGTTTTGGGTTTGGCTGCTTCTTTGAAAAGTTGTAAAGTCGTTTAACGGCAAAGCAAGAGGGGTGTGGAAGGGAAACACAAGGCAAGGCTCTTTTCGACCCACTTTGGACCGTCCTCACACACGCGTGGGTGTGTTACTAGTTAACCGCAACGAAGGAAGATCCACGGACATAAAGTTGGTTTAATGACAACTTAAATAGTAGCAATTGGGGGTCTAGTGCGGGTTCGCACGAAACCACCCCGTTCCCCGTGCTGGAACCGGTGTTCCGGTGGCAGCAGGATTCGTTCCGTTGGCACGCCAACTCGCCGCCATGGAGGGGATAGCGAAAGGTGGTGCTGGGTGGTTGGGGTTTTTTGGGTATTTTTCCGGTCCCTTTCCGACATCGATTTTGGGTGAAAATGCGCACTCAGGTGGGGGAAAGAAGGGGTCTGATGGGCGCACAGACACACAAACACACATGCGGCTCATTTGATTTCGGTTTTCCACCATTTACGAGCCCTCTTCAAATCTAATTAGAGACGCTACAATTTTGAGGTTCCGATGGGGAACCGTTTCGTTCCGCAAACGGAACGACAACAAAGTTGAATGCCTTCCTGGAGCTCGAACTGCTCGAGGTGTAGCTGTGGTGGTTGTTGGCAATCGAAAAAAAGGGGCCGAATGATGATTAAGTTCTCTCTTGATAATGCTCGCGAGCATCTCGCTGCGATTCGATTGGAAAAATAGCACTCAACCTTAACCCAGGTTGTGGTTCCGTAACTCGAAAACCGAAAGTGACGGATTCGGATGTTCGCTTGCCGCAAGCCATGAATTATCGTGGCTCCCCCGGGCCCAAGGCCCCAAACCCCAGCCAGGATTATCACGCGCCAGACCAATTCAATCGAGCACCATTTGCCGCCAACGATTACATTGTTCGGTGCGTAGCGGCACGCTTCAACCGACGACCTCGGAACGAGCGCGCGCCGGTAACGGGCAATCAATTGCACCTCGAAGCAATTCCGAACCGCAATGTGTCAATGCGTACAACGCAAACACGGGGCATGGCCAACCTCCCCGGTGCTGTAAGTCAAACATCTATGCTCTGCGCCACGATTTATTGCACCCGAGCGATTTGTCCGAGTGAGCGAGCAAGCGAGCGAGCGAGCGACCGTGGCCGGGCCCGGACTGTCGTCATAAAACATTTTCAAATCGCGATAAAAATACACGTGGAGTGTTTAGCCATGTTTGATAGCAGCAGCAGCAGCAGCAGCATCAAGCTCCTCAAGCCCCCTCCCCCCCCCCCCCCCCCCCCCCCCAAAAACATTAGCCGCAGTAGAATCGGGCAATCGGACAATCGGTTCGGTGGCCTATCAACCAACAAACACAGAACACAGAGCGAGGCACACACAAATTTATGACCAGTCGGCCATTTGTTGTAAACAAAATCTTGCAAAACGATAATTTGAAAAAGTGCCAACGGCGCCCGGTCGGCCACCGGAACCGGGAGATTTATGCGCCTATGCTCTAGGCTCTGGCCGGCTTCCCTTTCTGGGGATATAAATTAATATTTCCCAGCTAGCGAGCCACGCCAGGCACACCGCGAAGACGATCAAAGGTGGACACAACCAAGCTCGACCTCGCGTGTTTTTTTTTTGTTGTTGTTGTGGGATTTTCCAATCGACCACACGCCAGTCGACGTTGGCTTTCTTCTTGGTCTGTTTGGGTTTTCTGCTGACCTGTGTGATTCGTAAAAAAAAAAGAAAGACGCTCAAATCATGCCCGCTCTCCCCGCACGTCCTTTCTTTTGCTCCTTGATTTTGGGCCACAAAAAAGGTCGTCGACGGAAGCCTTTCACTGGACGCGCTGCGTTACGCCGCAGATTTTGGGTCTTTGCTATCGTTGTCGAAAGGGTTTCCAATCCGCTTTTCTTTTTCACACTTTGACCCCAAAAAGATGCGAAGAAGTGGCCTCTCTCTCTCTGCCTCTCTTGTGCTTAAGCAATCCAGCATTTGGATGAACAGCGCTTGGAAAATCCTTGCACTAGCCGTTGCGTGGCGTTCTGTGTGATGGCAATTGGCCTCTGTTGGTCGCCCCCCCCCCCCCCCCCCCCCGGCCCTGGTTCGGATTTCATTCCGAAATGTGTGTTGTGTCTGTGCCACTGTCAGACAGGGGGTGCTGCTCGTTAGCAGATGTTAGAACGAGTCAAACTACAAATTGGCATTCATCTCTCGGTGCGTCATGACCGGACGGAGACGAGCCACGAAGTCACGTTCCATTCCATCCCGGTGTGCCAAGCACCAACAGCAGCAGCGTGCACTCGTGATTAGCATTCGTAGCCGTATTTTTTTCCCCCCGTCGGCCCCATGTTTTCCACTACATTTTCCCCCCCCACTCCATTTCTAGCCAGCGACTCTCGTTACACCAGACTAATTGCAGCCACTGGCCAGGATGGGCAAATGAGTCGTGTTTCAGTGGTGCCAGGACGTCTCCATCGTCGTCCTCCTCTCCCCTCCCTTTTCTCACAGACACATCCACAGTATTTTGCGTTACCTGCAATCGCTCGGACTTCTCGGGCGTTGGACTGGGGGCGCTCATTGCTCGCTCACGTTCCGTAAACTTGCCGCTCATGCTTTGCATATCTGGCTAAATGATCCTCGTTGTTGTGCGGGCAGAGGAAGGAGAAGGAGAAGGTGGCCACCTTTGCAACCCAGCACCGGCACACCGTAGTTCGTGCTGTCGAGTCGAGTGTTTTTCGGGTGGAGGTGAGGTGGTGGCCACTTTGGTTTAAATGTTTCGCCACTAGTCGCCACCGAATCGTGTCGCGCTTCTGGGCGGAGCTGCTGGGCTTATCAAGACCTCTCTACAGCGAGCGTTCTGTTGGCTGCCGTTGATTACAGTGGACTTTTCCATTTTTTTCTGTCTCTCTTTCTGCCTAGAATTGGGATAAATAAATATTGAAATTATAAAACATCAAACCTTGGTGTGGAGTGAAGGGTGGAACGTTGTTTCGAACTTTTTCGTAGAAGGGATGGAGGCGCCCAGTACTCGGTAAATTTCGGCGATCTCATTTGGATTAAACGAGCAGATAAACAACGGGCAAATGAGCTCAAATGTAACAAACGCAGCCGGGCGGAGGGGTTGAGCTTGATTTCTCACCGCTGTGATTTGATTGGGAAGGCACAATTCGAGCATTATCCACCGTCGCCTTCCTAATTGTTCCCTTTCGGATAGTATGTCAACCGGCGCTAATGCCAGTTTTAAGCTTATTTCGTGGTAATTCCTAATACCTTGCTCGCACGTTCCCATCCAACTCATTTTGTCAATCTCCGGACAAAGGCTGTGGTGCTGGCTGACAACAATCCGTTTCCGCCCCCCCCCCCCCCCCCCCCCCCCCCGGGGTCTTTCCGATTTGACCGCTCGCATCAGTCATGCTCCATCAAGTCGGTTCTCTCGTTCTCTCGCTCTCGCTCTCTAATCTAATCTTTCATCACTGTCACTTACTGGTACAAATGGTGAAATCTGATGGTGAGAGCTTCAGGTGGTTAATGTAACCGATCCTCCGAGGCCAGAGACCCGGCCAGCCCGGCCCAGAATTGATCCAATAAGCAGCATACCAGGGGGGGGAGGGACGGTAGCATGGAAGGGAATTAGTAACCCCCCCCCCCCGGGCCCCGTACCATCGTCACCGTTATCGGATGGTAGCAAATGAGATGGAAACGACTTTGTGATTCACGAACGTTGACGTCTCGCCGAGCACGGGACAGTTCGGTTCTGTTTGGGGTGGGGGCCACCGGATACGCTGGCTGGGTGTGGCAAAACCGGCACCGGCAGTTCGGTTCGGTGAGCCATCGGTGGAGCAAACCGCCGGCTGAGAAAACAATCCTCATCTAATTTTCCCCCAAAACGCCACAAAACGAAGTTGCTACTGGAGGAAGGGGAGGTGAGAGGGGTGACCGCTTCGTTCTACCTTGGTGCCAAAGACGCCCAAGGTGAACCAATGACGCTAATGATGACGCTGCCAATGGCAATGTCGATGCCAATGATGATAAGGATACCCCCGATGATGACAATGATGATGATTATTATTATTTTGAAATCATCATCAACCTCAACCAACCGGGGCATATCATCGGAAACCGTCACACCAGCTCGATGTGGTTGGCATTTTGTTTCAAATTTTCTGTCCGACATCCGTCCCCGGGGTAGAGGGGCCGTAGATCAGGCCGCAAAAGATAAGCAACATGTACGCGCAGCAATAGCTCTCTCCTTCTCTCTCTCTCTCTCTCTCTCTCTCTCTCTCTCTCTCTCTCTCTCTTTTTGCCCTTTAAAGGCATCCCCCAACACCATCATCACTTTCCGATCAGCTGCACAAAGTGTCGTCTGTCATTTCTAATTTCTTTTCGCTCTTACTCGCTCTCTCTCTCACACTCTCTCTCTCTCCCACACACGCCCAGCAGGAGCCCAACATAAGTTATGTTGCGGTTTGAGGTACAACATTTGACAGAATGAAAAATGTGTTGCGCATATTTTAATACTAATTCGCAGCCTATAGTACACCCTCCCGGGGGGCCCATACCCACCCCCTCCACATACCCTCGTTGCCTGATAAGCGTAAATATATCATTCGCTTTCGGTAAGACAATCGATGCATCACGCACGCCAAGACCCTCCAAAACGTATACAGCGGAGCTGCAAAAGATGATGAATCGCCACCTTCTAATCTGACGCCTTTGCTAAATCCATTTGAAAGCATTATGCCACTTACCACCAGCGGGTGTGTGGGGGGCGGGTGGTTCTCAAATTGGTTCCAATTTGTTGCGCCACTCACACACATACTCGCACACGCCAGCAAGCCTACAAAACGCTCTTTTCGGTCGCATGTCGTAGCGTTGCAAGAAACGAACGAATGCGAGATCGCTTGCGCTTCGGAAACGCCAACACTCAGTTCTTCCCTTCTGCGTGCCCCCTGTGCGCCCTTTCGTAGTCCTAGAGATAGTTGGCCTGGCCAACGTTTCAGCCAACGGCGCGCTAAACAAATAAAGGTTAAAGGTTGGTCCACCGCAAACTCGTTAGCAGCCGTCACTCGCTCGCTCGTTCGTTCGTTCGCCTCCTGCGGTGAGAGGGGAGGGGGGGGGGGACGGCTCGACTCGAAGCTTCTCGAGTGCGGTCGGTTGAAGCTGGAGGGAAAACCTCAAGGTCTCCTTCACGAGAGGTTCTCAGAGGCGACGGACGCCGATTGGCTGGCGTTGCCACTCCGGACGGCGTTCTGGCGTTCTATTTCCACCGGAGCATAATTTTTCACCCACCCACCCACCCACCAAGCATCCAACCAGACCACCTACGTCACCTACGGCATAATGATGATGGCGGAGGAGATGATGATGCTACTGCTGATGATGACGATGATGATGATGATACTTAGGAGAAGAAGGTTGGCTGTTCGGCTGGCTGGCCGGCCGGCATCTTGGGTCATTGTGTGGGCCGTGACTGAGACGTGGTGAGTCGTGTTGAGTGGAGTGGAGTGAGTTTCTTGGACTCCCACACACATGCACAGAGACAGACACCCACAAAGACACTGAGGTTGGGTCCGTGGATTAGCCCAAACACTATCGCTACCTTCTGTTTTCTGGCGTGGCGTGTATATGTGTGTGTTTACGCTAGCTTTGACCAACGCCCAAGGCCCACCCGAGGTCATACATCACGCAATGGCACTGGCCACACCGCGACGCCCCTTTGGTGGCCTTTGCCGACGAGAACATTCGAGATACATTCACGTGTTTGGTGGCGAATGATTGTTGGGATGATAATTTATTGGCATCGCCTAAAGGGGTGGCGAAGAGAAGAGAATGGGTCTGGGGCATCAGACCGAAACCGAAATGAAGCTCCGGCCCCAGATCCCGACGTTAGATCCCGGCGGTCTTTCGGTAATGGCTCCAGCCAGACAGCCCAGCAGCCAGGAGTCCCAGGACGGTGTGTGATGATGAATTTGTGATGGAATTGCCCCTTTCTTCCTCGTCCTCATCGGATGACTTCTCGAAGGCGTGTGGTGTGTTCCCGGGTATGTCGGCAAAAGGTGCGTGGTTGTTGTTTACCGGAAGGATTGTTGTACACTGGATTCGTCGTCGTCGTCGTCGGAACCTCCTTGGGCCAACTGTTGCAACTAACCAAACACGTACCCAGTGGTTGTTTGTTGTGGAGTTGGAAATGAAATTTGTTTTTCTTTTTTTCCAATCGCCAACCGGGAAAGTGAGTGAGAAGGTGAGGAGACCACTCCATAACAGGCACTCGTTCCTCGATGGCTTCGTACTGGTTCGCTGCGGAGAGAATGGAAATGGAGCTCGCTCCAGGATCTTCGGTGTTTCCAAGTGACAATTTCATTTGCATATCATACCTGGTGCGGGGGTGGGGAAGTGGCTGTTGGTGGCAGGTAGGCTTGCTTGATGTTCCCTTTATCGACACACTCCCGGCCGTACGAGCAGCAGACGATTGTCAATTTGGCGAAGCAATACCATTTTCACTTTTTCGCTTCGCTTCCAATCGATTCTCTTCGCTCCTCGTAAGGGTTTGTTGCGGGGTGTTATCATCTGGTGCTAAGTCGAAGATATGCGTAGCTGTGTGACTGGGTGCGTGTGCTTAGTACGCTCCGACTCCGGCAACATCCCACGCGACGCAAATAATGGACTCGACTGTTGATCAATCACTTGCAGGCTTCGAGATGATCGATTTCCCTTGCTTTTTCTGTAAAGAAAAAAGCGAAAGGAGGAACAAAACGGAAGCTTAATAAGAAGAAAATGGTTCGGGGCTGGTGTGGAGGTTCCTGTGTTCCCGTTCGAACGATTAAAGCTCTCCATTCTAACAGCCTTGCGCCGCGAAACAAACCGCATAAACAAACAACGTAATTTTTAACCACAAAAAAAACAGAAAGAAAAAGAAAGAGAGAGAAAGGGAAAGTATGGCAGGAAGTGTAGGAGGGTTAAGGCATTCGAAATTACTCCCTTACACACCGGGAACTGGCCGGGGAAGGTACGAATCGGCATTGGACTGAGCCCGTAAAGGGCGGTCATCGATCCAGCCCCTATCGAAGCCCCATGGCGGTCCATCTTGAAGAAACTCAAACCACCCCCCCGCCGGTGGGGGTGGGGGACCGCATTTTCCCCTTCTCCGCCGGGCCACTCACGCTCCGCACCGATAATGGTTCCCTAACCTCAAAAAGTGATGGATTGCGTGATGAAAGTTACGATTATAAACTGAGGTGGCCAACGAAAATAGCAATTTACCATCGATAATACCGCACGACCGACCGACCGACAGCTGGTAGGGGTTGTGGTTGCCCGGCCACCACCACCACCACCACCACCACCATCATCATCATCGCCAGGGTTTCGCAACATAAGAAGCACCGTTTGCTTGCCGGCTGGCTGGTCTGGCATGGCATGGACAATAGAGAACGAGCCGCGAGAAGGGGTTGGGCTCTGGTCGCTCCCCGAAAGTCGATCCCTATAATTACTCATACCACCGGAACCTACCTACCTGGCTCCCCTCCTGCCCGCCTGTCCAGCGATTCCGATCACACGCAGAGCGGTGCGGAGGTTTCTCAAAAGTTACAACATCGCACTCGATCCATCCCCCCGTGCCGTGGAGGGATGGAGCCGTGGATGGTCGAACGAAACTCCCCATCCACCCTCCCCGGA
>NC_064877.1:29100000-29140000 GCF_943734665.1 Anopheles aquasalis | reverse complement strand
ACGTACCGAGCATTTCGAGCAAAATGAAAGCAAATCGGAGCGACAGAGAGATAAAGAGAGCGTGCGTGAGAGTGAGAAAGATACCCGGCCGGCACATTAATGCTCTCTGGCATCTTTGGCTCTGCCCAGATTGGCCTCCCTTCGAATTGGCCTCCAATCCAACGGGCGTCCAATCGGCTGGGGTGAGTGGGTGGACGGACGGACGGACGGACGGACGGTTCTGCACGGAACAGCGTTTTCCGCTCACGAAGGCTTTTCATTGGGCGTGTGCGGGCTTTCATGCAGTACGCACGGGCACCCGAATCTCTCTCGAGATGCCGGGAGGTGGGGTGGAAAACAATTTTTACATTTCGCTTTTCCCTCAAACGCACCACCCCCACCACCCCGGATCCGTACGTATGGTGGCTGTCGATATGGAAATCAGGCGCTTGAACGCTTTGGGAAAGTGAGCTCCCTCACTCATTCTCCCCCCAAAAAGACAATCGGGGTGTGGAGGGAAAGATGAAAAATCACAACCAACCACCCCATGGGGGTGGTAGCAACCCTCTTCCAAGCAATCATGCTTCCCGTTTGTAGCGTGGGTTGCGCTGTGCGCCCAAACGAGACGAGTGGAAATCAAACTGATAAATGTCCTCAATTACTTTGGCAGATTATATGTTTTGACAGCGAGACACTTTCCCTGCCGAGGCGTCTTCGATGACGACGACGACGACGACGACGATAGCGGCCCTTTCGCTGGCCGGTAATGGGAGTTTTCCGACCGGGACTGAACGCCACGAGCACACATCGGAAAAGTATGTGAAAGTTTATCGCGTGACGGTGAAATATGGTTACATTAGCAAAGTACCACCACGTAGCAGGGGAGCAGGTGTGGTTCGCCTTCCCCCCCCCTCCAATGCTTTTTGGTCGCAGAAAGGCATCGTGAAAAATGCCTCCAAGAATCCGCCCCCGGCTGAAAGCGGGGCTGGGGTTCGAGTGGCTGGAGTTGTAAATGGTGTTAGCCGAACGATGTTGCTAATTTATAATCAAAAAATAATGCCAACGATAAGCGGCTCAAAGTGGCCCCCTCTCTGGGTTGGATGGGGTAGCTGGTACCCTGGTAGATAGCAGGGACAACACCCTCCTACCCTCACTCTTTCTTCGTTGCGAAATAACTGTCAACGGTGCTGCTTTCGCGTTGATTTAGGGTAAGGCGTTACGCTTGATCTAATTAACGGCGATGGGGGGATGAATTTCAAACTTGTGTTTGCTGCGACACGACTTCCAGCCCCTATTTCGACTTTGCCTTTGCCTGGTGCTTTATGCTAATGGCAACCATGGCAGCTGGATTGATAATCCAATCAATAAACCGAGATGAAAATTGCGCATCACCATCCAAGAGCGGGGGGGGGGGGGGGTGGTTTACCTATAGAACGGGTGGAAACCCCTTCAGGGATAGTTAGCTCGCCCCGTATTTTCTGGGGAAACCACCGGCGGACTGAGAACCTCGGCCACGAGCATAATCCAATCCAACAAAGGCGGATGGAATGTATCGATGCCATCAGCATTCAGTACGCTTCGCAGTACGCTTTATTGTTTTAAATAATAATATCTTTGGCTTCCCCTTCCCCCGGAAAGCAGGAGAAACGTTCCCGGATTGGCATACAGCACTTCCTGGAATGGAATCGGGTTTGATCATTCCCGTATATTAATTCTTTGCCACTGGCTCGGGGTGCTGATAAGTCAACAGAGGGGTGTATTTTCATATCGGCATACCAGCAAACCCCAAGATAATCGAATAGAAGATACGGGCACGCTAGGAAAAGACAATATTACAATTGAAAATGTAAATTCCTGGAATACCACATTTTGCTATTTCCACTTCAGTTGTGAGATGAGAAAATGATTGACATGTTTCTCACGACTTCTCGGTAGCCCAGAATGCCTCTAGAATTTTATGCCTTGAACGAACGCGGACCATTTGCTACCCTTGTCCCCGGAACCGGCCATAAACCCCAAATCGTCATCTGATAGCTTATCTCTGATTTATACGGAAACTTTTCGCTACACTTTCCTCGGAACCGTATTCCGGATACTGGGGGGCGGGTTCTACAGCCACAGGACACCAGGTCCTTCCAGCTAGTGTGGCTTTCTGCCCAACCGATCGACTCGAAAGGATCAAACAACTGCTGCACGGTGGGAAAGGCACTTCAATCAGCACAATTGCTACACTCTGTCTTTTGTGGTGGCCACCGGGGGAACGATGAAAGTTTTAAAGCCTTCCCCTGAAATGGTGGATCCCCTTCATTAAAACTCAAACTTAACTCATCAACGTGGCCAGGCGTTTTGGGAGGGGTTGTTCTGAGCTGGCTGCCTACCTCGTTGACGTATCGGTACAACGCGTCATGTGACACCGAGCCACCACCTGACGACCGGGTGGAGGGCACTCCGCAACTCGGGAATCGGACTCATTAATTTCATGTTTACGCATGTTCCCTCTGGTCTGCTGCCGCTGCTGCTGCGTTCCGACGCTGCTACGTACGGCGGTGCGCACCGACTGGAAAGTAATTCCGGCGCCATTTTCTCGAGCGCGCGAGCGCACATCGTGCCATGATTAAGCTGCGATGTGTGCGCTCGCTGTTTGTACAGGTTGCAAAAAGGGTGGGGTGAAATTAGCGGCGGGGTGGTGTAATTAATACAAGATGTTTTTCGTAAAATTAGATAGAATGCTCAAACACACGCGCACGCACACCCAAATACGGAGCACGCACGAGCGCAGTTGGGAAACGGAACATTCGGGTTTTCTGGGAAAAGTTTCACGTCCACCCCTTTGCGGCAACCCCTTGGCGCCGACGTCGGCGGCGACGAAAGCATTGTCAAAGACGGTGAAGCGCCTTGGATAATTTGGCGCACCTTGACAGCCACCGCGTACCTAATGCTCATTGTTTTTCGTGGAGAGAAAAATTCGGGAATTTCCAACACCTGCTCACAATCTGGGCGGGGTGGTTGTGTTTTTTTTTTTGGGAGTCGAAAAAAGAGAGGGTGCACGGTGGTGGATGGATGGATGGTATCGGCAGGGGCCATGGGCCACGGAGTTCCACAAGCTCCGTTGTGCCAACGTTGCGAGCGTTTGCCCATTTGTCACATTTTCACTTGCGTGCCACCCCCACCCAGGGACACCCCTCGGTGAACGGGGTTCTGGTTCTGAGCGGCCGAGACCGAGACCGAGCAACCACCAACCTCGAAGGAAGCCTTTCGATTACACGATCTTCTTACGCGCGCGCTGTTGGACAAAAGGCGTAACCTGAGGCAAATCCTTGGGTGTTTTTGCGGAGTGGGTGGCGGGGTGGTGGGTTGCGCGCTGAAAGCTCCGCGCTCCGGGTGTCGCATTTTTCTTTGCATAATTCAACCGTACCGTACCTGCATACTTTCGGAGATTTCTTTTGATGCTCGCTCGGCGGATGGAATGGTTCGAGGATGGCCACGAACCCGGGGGGGGGGGGGGGGGGGAGGGGGGTATCTCAAACCTTCCACGAAGTGCAAGCGGCGGTGGCGGTTGTGCGCTCCGTGAAATGCCGAGCATCGTCGAGTGATGGGCGTCGTGATGTATAGAGAAGCCCTTTCAGCATCACGGTCGCGGTCGCGGCTTTGACGTGCCCATGAAAAGACGTCAAGCCACTCCCGGTGGGGGAAGGGGTAGGCTTCCCGAGGCTGATTCTGATATTTGGCTGTTTTTCTCTCTAGGCCGTGCTGTGACATCGCGCATCCGCAACGCTTAAAGGTTTATCCCGCTTGATGGAATAGCGGGCGGCGCCTTTTGCTGGGTTCTGGTCCTTTCCATCCAGGCGGTGCGCGATGTACGGCGTCTCGCAGCGCAAAGGAAAAGTTATTAAAAGTCCCGCCATCTTTTCGTATGCGGCAGCCGACGGATGGAAGATTGTTGCGCCTAATGTGTGTTGGGAAGAATATGCCTCAGCTCGGCTTTTGTTTTTCCTTCGCGGATGTGTTTCAATGTCTATTTTCATTATGAATCCAACTGAAGAAGCATCGCATAGGATCACATAAACTAGAGTCAGTTGTTTTCCTTGCAGTATCAGCTTGCAGTTCTCACGGAAATATTCCCAATTAAATGTTGATGTAGCAGCCATACAGAAGCTAAAGGTTACGGATACTATCATATAGGTCTGTGACAGGAAAGCGTCTCTTAATTGTACAATATTCAATCGAGAATAGGTATAGTCGCCTCCAAACTCTATTAGCGCGAAAGTCGCTTCTAATTTATTTAACATTCTCGAAACCTCTTGGGTATTTGGGACTGACTATCAAGTGAGTGCCATGAACTCGACTTTCAAATATTGAAGCTCTGAAAACTTGGTTAGAAACTGCTCATTGCAAAGCAGCGGGATCAAATCGAGACTAAACAGAAAATCGAAAAAAGATTGACGGAGCATGGCACCTCTATAGACTGTTTACTAAACTTTATTTACATTTTAATGCATAAGACGTTTGTTTTAAATTTCTTTGCAGGTAAGAAACGCGGAAAAACATCGAGAGCGAAGCACTAAACCCACACTTCCCAAGCACATAACGGCCCAAGGCAAGTATAATCCGCTAGCGCAAAATTGAACATTGAGAGTTTAGTTTAGTGAAGTCCTTCGCTTCACTCCAATATCAAACAAAAACTTGACAAATTACCCTCCAGCCCATACACTCCTCCCGGTCAATACCAGCTTTGACAGAGATTGGATAAAGTCATTGTTTTTCCATTAACTGCTGCCTCCTGTTCTGCACGGGAGCGCGGAGCACTTAGGAAGCTAATTTCATCCCAATCACACCGCCAGCCCTGGTTTTCGAGCGATGCAAATGGAACGGAAAAGAAAAACTTGGCCTTCATTCTAACCAAACCGCCGCTTCTCCTTCTGCTTCTAAAGAAAACGTGACCTTTGAGCTACTAAAGTCCGGGTGCAGCTAGAATACCGCGCTGGCGGTGGTTCTGGCGTGATCCGTCCGTTCGTTCGTTTCGTGAAGCTTCTTGGAGCTTAAAACTTCTGACGACGTCTGGTCACGCGCTTTATCGCGCATTGCTGCGCTGCATCTGACTGGCTCGCTCTTCACTCCTCCCCTTTCTCAATCTGTCCGTAAAACACTCGTCGTCCCTCGCACCCCGGCCCATCGGAAGTTTCTATTGCTTTTCCGTCGCCACCGCGCGTCGATGCATTCTTTCGGGCACCGTTGATGCCAATTCGTCGTGTTCCACCGTGGCCAACCAGGCCAGGCCACACTGGATAAGTTATTTCGTCTTCCCACGCTCCCTCTTACCCTTCTGGGCGGGTTTCCGGTGGCCAGCGCGGTCGGACGAGCGAAAGTTTCTCGGGAAACTCTAATTTAAGTTTTAAGGCTTTTCGCTGTCGCCATTCAGCTCACCATCCAGGCCACTTCCCTTCTCCTACTCCTTCTCCTCCATCAGTCCTTGGGCCACTGTTCAACGCCAGGACCGGACACGCAAGCCTTCCGATCGGTCCAATCAGGCAAGAAAAAAAGAGGGCAGTCCGGGGAAGGATTTCGGTGAAGCTTCGGTGAGGCTTCGACAGAAAGTTATTGGCCAAAAACCATCCAACCGTCTTCTGTTGTGTGCGCAGTTCTTCCCATTCCATTCTCCATTGCTTCTTCCGTTCGCTGTTTGCAATTGTGATTATCATTATGAGGTCTCGCTGCTATCTGTGTTTTGTTCAAAATATGTTACGGTAGTTTCCGGGAAATCACTTTTGTTCCTCGATCCAACTAGTCAGTCACTGTGCTCCTGCCACCGAGGATACTCATCCTTCGCATCCATTCACCCAGCTTTCCTTCAGCTCAGCCGCACTGTTGGTGGTGCACTTTGTCTCTCTCTTTAAATTAAATTGCCTCACTGCACAGAAGTTGCGTTGCATATTTGAATGTTTATCCCTCCGTTCACTTTCTTCCCTTTTCCCCGTTGAAGCAAAAGTTTCCGCTCCACGCTCGGCTCAACGATTAAACGAGCCTCACCGGCACAGATAGTGATAGATAGCGATAGAAAAAGAGATAGAAAGGGAGAGATAGAAAGGGAGGGAGAGAGAGAGAACGAAAGCGAGAGATACAAGCTCCTCTCCCTTCCCGGCGGAGGAGCAACATAATTCATTTAGTTCGTTGAAAGTGCATCAAGTTTCTTGTTTTGTTTCGTTGCTGCATCCACCACCACCACCACCACAACCTCAGGAACTTCCCCCCCCCCCCCCCCGCAATGTTTGCTCCTCCATTCCATTCCACACTCCAGCCGGTCAGCCGGTAACTCTCATCGGCATTGTTATCTACTTTGCTGCTGCCGCTGCGCAACCCACGCAGATAACAAATGGCCCCGAGAAAAGCGGCCAGGAAGTTGAAAAACAACCAACAAACAAACAAGCAAACAACAACAGCGTCGATGCTGGCCGGGGCCATGAGGCGACGCTGGTGGTTGCATCAATTTGCTCCAGCTGAGAATACTAGTGAGCGCCTGATTAGCCATCTTGGACCATCCCCTACCCAACCCAACTCCAATTAGCGGACACAGCACCATCACCGCATCGCAATCGTATTTATGAGCTCAAGCGCGCACCCAACACAACGGCAATGGATCCTTGGCCCCACACAGTCTGGTATGAATTTTAACAAACATCAACCCCACCAAGGGAAGGTGGTCACGCGGGGTGATGTTGGTGGTGATGCAGTCACTGTGTCCGATACGAAGCACCCAGCGCTAAATATGGAAAATTATGCTGCACCGGATGGAAGCAAACTTTGGTGGTGTTGGTATGTGGCACTGGAAAGCGAAGTAAAGAATGAAAACAACAAGCCACTCCCATCCTGGCGATTGTTGAAGGAGAGGGAGTGTGGGGGGGGGGGGGGTGATTTAAACTATTCATACCCCAGAGTGGGAGGAGGGGGTGCCCTGGTGGATTAATTACTGCATTAAATTTACCAACCGACACCAAGCAGTGAAGCAGAATGAACGAAAGACGGTAGCCGAACTGAAACGAACCGAAACGGGGTGGCAGGTGTCCAGCATGTCAGGACGACAGCGGGCAAAGGATGAGCTTATGCTGCTTGGTGCCGTTGTTCCGTAGCCGTAGCGGGAAGATAATGAACCATTATCGCTTCAATACGGGACGAGCGAGTAATGAGTAACGATGGTGATGGCGATGGTCCTCTGGCGATGCATCCTGACGTCGTTCCCGGGATCGTCCCCCGGGGATCGTCGCCGGTGCTGGGATTGATCTATTAGCTAAACGGCGGGTGCGACCAACCCGTGGTGCGGAGGATGAGATGCAATGCGGTCACGACGGTAATGATCGCGGTTGAAAATCATCCAAACTTTTGCCCCGTTACCGTATTCCATGCGATGCGGTATTATAATGGCTGAGTAATGCTCACCGTCGGTCCTGGTCCTGGTCCCGAAAATTAAAACCACAAAACCCGGATGAGGGAAAACTTTTTCTCACCTGCCTCACCCTCCACTCCGCGCCGCGCCGTCTGTGTCACAGTGGAGTTTGAGGAGCGATGGTTTTTCGCATAAAAGGGGAAGCGCGCCAGGATGGGGGGGGGGGGGGGGGGAATTATTATGCAGCAGTAATTTAGCCGCGCATTCATTTATCACGCAGCGCACTGTTGATGCTCTAATGCATTTGGTCCATTGGTTTGTGATTCGTGCTTTGTGTCTGGCTTTGGGGCTAATTTGTTTTCTTTCCGTTGTTGCTGTGGATTTAATGATTTTTAACCACTTTTGGTACACGAAAGGGAACAGAGTGAAGCAAAATGGCGAGCTGATGATTGTTTGGAGCGCAATTTTGCTTCGAAATTGAAGTGCCCCAATGGCTGTCGCGTAAAACGAAAATCACTTGAACCTGATCGCTGCCCATTCTGTACAAACAAAAGGGAACGGGAGCTTGTCTGACATCGAGCATAACCGTGATGACAACCGGCGAGTCGTTCACAAAACGCAGAACGAACTGAACCGAAAGGGGGAAATAAAATCCTTGATAAATTATCAGATCACGCGAACAGCGCGGTCGCCGTGCGGTCTCCTGGGACTTGGGAGGCACCTCGACAACCGCCCGGGCAAGGGTACTTACGTCAGCTTAAACCAAACGGTACCCCGTTCCGGACTTTAAGCCGATTATCGTAACGCATCTCCCCGGACGAGCATCTTCAGTGCGGGGCGCGGGTTGAATGATGTTGTCGCGTCGCGTTGCGCCACTGATACGGTAACGACGCAACCGATTCACACACAGAGACACTTTGCTGTGTACCTCGTAGTCATTGCAAAAAAAAAGGGAAATGGAATGGAAAAATTGGGGCTGGAAAAAAAAATGCTCGCATGCCCATGCCCGGCGTGGTGCCGGTATGTGTCAACAAACGCAGCGGCAGCTCCCCCGGCGCACTCCCCCTTTTTTCCACCCTTTTCCATTTCCATTAACTGTTTCGACACTTAAGAGCGTGGCGTTCGATGGCGGGGCGGCCAGGTTTCGGTTTTTGTGCGCCAACGGCAATCTTCAGTGATCTTTAGAAGAGTAACGTAAACACACACGAGAGGAGGACAAGGAAGGAAGGAAGGAAGCAAAGCGAAGAGAAGAGAAAAGAAAATGATCTAAGCCATGCTGCCGACTACAAAGTTCTCCGCTTTCCCCCTTCGCCGTTATTTCCGCGAACCTGGACGCCATCACGGTGTCGGTTTGACACATTCAATTAATTTTCCATTAAAGTTGAGTGTGAACCGCGGGTGTCAAGTGAAAGTGGAAAACCGCCGTCGCCGCCGCCGCCGCCGCCGCCGCCGCCGCCGCCGCCGCCGCCGCCGCCGCCGCCGCCGTGCTACACGTGTCATCGTGTGTGCGTCTCTGTTTTCCTTCGATCACTCTTCCCCCCCCTTTTGTGTAACGGACCGGCACACGGAAGCACATTGAAAATGTATTTTGAAGGACTGGCTCTCGACACCACCCCCTGCCCGACGGCGGGGGGAGTTGACATGTCCGTAAACATTAACGGGCAGCACAACACCACGCAACCACACAATTCTTTTGCGCTACTTCTCGTCTAGTGCAGCCGATGGTGTTGGTCATCTTGGTCAGTTTTCCTTTTTTTCGCCCCGCCGCCCGGGGATTTCCACCTTCATGGTCAGTGCCTGTCAGTGGCAGACGTGTTTCCGGGCGGTGGCTAAGCGTTACAATGTTCAGCAAAAAAAAAAAAGGTTTCGCTATGGTGTATTTCATAAATCATGCTGAAGTGTAGCCTAAGATGGCACGGCACTGATTGTCAATTTCAAATCGATTTACGCACCAGCAATTGACTGCTAATAATGGAACGGTAGTGGTCCCGCATGGTCGTCTTTTATGCTTCGCGAAGAAGGAAGAAGAGGTGCACATCTAATCACAGAATGCGTCGTGGGTATGTTGAAGAGTACCGCCCGCTTTTTCCCATACAACGCACACACGGATACACTCATCAAAATGTCACCTTTCGCTTGCTGCAACCATCGCGCCACTTTATGTTATTTTCGTTTCCATCATGAAAGTGAGCGAGCTGCGAAGTTGGTAATAGTGGGGCGGCTCCGGCGAAACACCTTTGATTGACAGTCACTAATACGAAACACTTCGGGGATCCTGGCGGAGATGGCGATTGCGCGCGAGACGCATGTGCATAGACCGGCCACATGCTGTGTTGAGCTATTGACTTCACCTTCCGGCCTATACTCGGTGCTCGGGTACAACGAGGTCACTCCTCGATGTGTGGAGCATCGAAACGTTTCTTCTCTTGCGCACGGTCACATACCACACATACGCGCGGAGAGCAGGTTATTTGTAACGGTGTCCATGCTTCCATTCCATTGCTGCATGCTGGTGCTGGCGCTGGTTCATCACGATCATCACCCCCCCCCCCCCGCCCTCCCCTTAAGTGGCATATCCGTTCACCTGGCACGTGCCAAAGCATCATCATCATCATCGTCGTCAGCGACGGTGTGCCAGTTGCGTTGACTTTGACGTGAATTATCCTGATTGGAAAAAGGTGCGCCCTCCACCGGGGAACGTGAATGTGAGCCCGAGGAAGCACACACTTCACCGGCCGAAAAAAAAACGGCGCTCACGCACACAATCGGTACCGCGACGAGGCCAACCCATTTCTGATTTATTGGCTCTGCTTTACAATCTTTGCACACCACCGCCCCGGGACCGCCTCACGCCGTGACGGTGTCGTTTTGCATTGTGGCAGCGCCCAAAAGTCACCTTCTCGCGAGGTGTTGCTGGCTGGCTGGCTGGTGGACGTGTGAGCCCGTCCATTGCCTTCTGACGCACATAAAGCGTTTTACTTCGTCGTTAACCGTGTCTTAAGGAGTGCTTGCTTGTGTGCAGTAAGCATAAAAGTAAATTGAAAATATGGCGAAACGAGGACACAGGAAAAATAACACAAAAACGGCAAAAACGCTATGTGTTGCAGCATTTTTTGTTGCGAGCGAGCAAGCGAGCGAGTGTGTGGGTGCCTGGGTGGAGTATTCAAATGCAACAATGGCCACGAGCGCCCTGAAGCGGTCAGCCCTTCGCCGAAACAACTATCGTTTCTTATTAGTTGAACGGTTGGTATTTATAGGACGCTGCCTTCACGCATTCTGCAGCTTAGGTCACCCGACAGAGAGAGAGAGAGAGAAAGTCAGGTCCGGTTGTTATCTACCGAACGCACATTATGCCGGTCGGTCATTTACTTGGAATCGTCCTGGCGTGGCGTCCTTGGCATCCCAGACCGCGTGCAAAACTATTCCGGGAACAGGCTGGCGACAATTATTCCGGGCCGCACTCAGTCGTAGTCAGCACCGGCAGCAGTACGATTGGTGGGTTTATGTTTTGCCACCACCCCACCCACACACACACTGCAGAAAGGTCATTGGTAAATATTTGATCAAGGACAAGGAGGCTAATAGTGCGATGCCAAAAACCAATGGTAACCGGCCGGGTTAGTGGGTGTTGATGGTGACCAAAGTGAAGGACTCTCCAGGGAGCAGCTGAACGCATAAGATGCGCATAGTAATGTAGTTGTAGCCCGAGCGAGCAAACGAAGCGAAGAAGAATAGAATGTGGCACTCATTTATGGCGTTTATCTGCAGTCTCCAGGCGGTTAAACTGACACTGGAAAAGGTACATTATCCCGCGTGGATCTTGGGGTTTGTTTTGTAAGAAAATGGCGATAAGTTTGATTGTTAAAATGCTGAAGGGAACGCAAACTGAAGAGCGGGACTGAACGCATTTAACTGTTTGTGCTAAATATGTTCAAGATTCGACCACAAATCGTACAGAGATTCTTTAGGTGCTAGTTAACCGATAGCAACGTAGCTAATCTGTCGTTTGCTTAGCGCTCATTTTCATTTCACACATTGCTGTAATTTTGCGTATTTTGCTCCTAGCAGCGATAAAAAAAAATGCAACATTACAACTTTGCGTCAAAGTTGCATTATTTTTTCGATCGATTTCTTTACAAACAAGAAACCTATTTTTTCACCGAGAATAATCAACGATTCCGCAGTCCAAATCGCTGATAATGATAGCGACTTGAGCAAAATCTCCCTCATACTAAGCTTACTGAAATGTTCAGCTTCCTTGTAGAATATGGTAGCCTGAGGCTCATCTTTGAGCTCCACGAACAACTTGCTGAACAATGGAAGTAAGATGTTGTTACAACGAATTGCACAATCGATCAATCGATTACACCGTTCTCTTTGATTTTGGCGCGCCTGTAAATTCAATAATCTCCCTCCCTCTAGCAAGCGAGCAAGCAACGGTGGCAGCAAAATGGAAAGATCCGCCAGCTAATTTACATGATTTTGTTTGAATCGCTTCACCCCCCACCGACAGCCACCTTCGATCAGACCCCGGATCACCGTGACGTTGTGCATGTGCGTGCGCGTGGGGGCTGCGTATGAGTGTTGGGAGGGGAGGGGGCTAGAAATTTAATTTCCTTCAAATTATTCCATCCATGTTCAACGATCGGAAGAGCATAGGTGAACGATTTCCATTTTCGGGGCCACCCCTGCCCCGAAGCGAAGCAGCCGGTTTTGCTCCGTACGTGATCGTTCCGTGGTCCCGTGCTGGAATTACTTCCCGTCACACAGGAAGCGTTGGCCCTTCGTGGGGAGGAGGGCTCCTAGTGTGATCCCATTCGAAGGCTTCGTCGAAGGACCCCATTTGTTGCTGCTCCCGGAACGCTCGGGCGCTCTACTCGGCCACGTCGATAAGATTTTATTGAATTCCCCAACCCAGCTGCTGCTGCTGCTACTGCTGCCAGTGTGCTGGGCTCCACTCCAAGGGTGGGTGAAGGGTGGTTTGCATTCGTTTGAATGATTCAGCATTTTGGGTTTTTTTTTCCTTGCAGCGGCCGGTGGTAAGGGAGAAATTTGAATTTACATTTCAACCTCTCCCTCTCACACACTCTCTCGTGCGTGCTTTCTCTCGTTCTCTCCAGGGACCCATATTGTAATATTCCAACCCTTCTGGCTAGGTCCCCCCGGGGGGTAGCTTTTGTTGGGGTCCTCTCTGGAACAGAGTGTTTTTTTTCCTCTTCTCGCAATCGGGTCCTTGGGTCGACGTTCTACAGAACTAGACGACGGAATGGAACGGAACGGTTTTCCGAAATGTCTTTTTCCCGTCGTTTCATTATGTCAAAAATGAAAATTCGAAACGATTCATCAAACACAACCCTCCAAACACACGCACACGCACACTTACATTGGACAATGGATTGATATGCGGATATCAAACAAACAGTCACTGGCCAGCAGAAGAAGAGACATTGCCGGTGATTCGGTGTGGGATTCGTAGGAGCAGAGGTTACCTTCTCCTGAGGGTTTCGGAGAACCCCGCGAAGGCTTCTGGTGCCTAGCCTAGCGCGCCTATCGGCATCGGCCATCTGTAACTCAAGAAGCACCGAGGCTCTCTGAGTGGTGGTGGGAGCCGTTGCATAAATCATACACACTCCTGATTAATTCAACGAGAAAATGGATTCTTTTTTTTTTTTTTGGTTTTTGCTAGCGACTCCACCCGGTCCCGGCATAAGGATTTACACTCTCGATTCGAGCGTTTTCGTCTCCTTCTTCTACCTTTTCCGTTTCTCCCTTTGTTTGTTATCTCGCGCCGATAGAGAGGCCCATGTTCGTCTGTTTCTGATCGCGTGCTCTCGGTGGCTGGTTGCCAAGGACGCCACCACCACCTGGTCCGTGCAGCGGTGTGTCACACACCTGGCAAACCATTAAAGTTTGCCATGGCATCGATTGGATGAGAGTCCTGGGGGTCACCACCACCCCAAAAGCACCCTCAAGAAAAAAAAAAGGTGAAGAATGAAAGGTTCCGGACAGAAAAGCCTTGCATTTGTCATGTCGGAGATGAGTTTTTCTTCGCTCGTCTTTCCTGTGCGTCGTCTCGTGCGGATCGGATCGGATCGGATTGCCTTCTGGTGCCGCCGCCGACGCCGGTGAAGCGCGAGCACATATTAAATCGCTTCTCCGTTCCGACTGGGCCCCAGGAAGAGGTAGCACCGAGACGGCACCGATACGCATGTCGGCTTAATGTCAACGTCAGACCTTCGCTTCCTCACCACCGCGCCACCGATGCCACTGATTCTACCAAGCGACGAGTGGCGATAGGAAGTGGCACTCTCTCTCTCTCTCTCTCTCTCTCTCTCTCTCTTTCTCTCTCTCTCTCTCTCTCACTCTTTGTCGGTGTGCCAGGTAAGTTATCAAAATGCAAATGCTGCGTCGTGAATGTGTGTATCTGACGAAAGCTTTCAACCAAAGGAAGGGACCTACTACACTCATGGTCCATCTCATCTCAAACCGAGGCTGCTCATGTCGAGGCTGTCAACAACTATTCCAATGACGAGTACGACGACGACGGTATGGGAACGATGTATCAAGGAGAGCAGAAAAAAGGCAGCCACCCTGGCCCCTCCCAGGCTATGCACTATCGGTCACCATCTTAACGAACTGTTCGGAAACTGGATCCGGTTCCGTGACGCACCTTGCTTGGCGCGCGTATGTGTGGTTTGACAGACACACCACTAGAGTTAGTGTGAAAGTTTGTTGGATCCACTTGGTGATGGCGAAGCTCGCGTACTGCGAGCTGTGCTGAGTACAGATGCAAGTTTGACAGATAGCGAAATGGAATCGAAAGAGTGATGCTAGAAAATGATTTTCTCCTGATGATGAACACATGCACCTTCCAACATGAAGGTGTCGAATTGTCAAGTATAAACGAGAGAGCGCGCGTGAGAAGCATCATCGTTCAGGATGAAGAAGAAAAGAAAGCTGATGATACACACTTACGGACACACCCGTAGACACGGCGTCAGTAAATTGTTCCATCACTCCGCGAGCTCCACACGATCTGCCGGGCAACCTCGCCAGGGGAAGCAATCATGGCGGCCGCCCACCGGTCGTAACGATCGCAACTTGACGACCAAGCACCGAGCGCACGGATGGGCGGGCTTGCAACATAAATCAACATTACTTAAATGAAAAATTAAACTACACCCAGTTTTCGGTCCGTGGCGAGGCCAAGCAAGCGAGTGAGCGACGGAAACACGTCCCCGTGACCGTCGGTGACGAAGGAAACGAAAAGAAAAGAACGTGAAAAAAAAGGAAAACATTTGGCCTTGGCCGCGCGCGCGCGCACGGATGTGGATGCTGTGTTTGACATCTGGCATTTTTGTGGCGCACTTTCATCAATCATTGGTAACATCAAAATCCTCCCGCGAGAAATGCCTCCCGTTTGGCCTCGTTTTCGCATGGCGGAAAGGTGGAGGAAAAAAGGGCAGCCCTGAGGAGTGGCATTATCTTCGCCGTCGCCGCTGTCGTTGTCGTCGTTGTCGCCAGTTGTCCTTTGCTGGAAAGGAAAACAAAAAATAAAACCCTTAAAAAACATAACGAAGCATCGTTGTCTCAAGTGACAGTAAATCCAATATTCGGCGGAGAGTTGCTGCAGCAACCGCTGGTCACGAATTGAGCTGCAGCAAAGAGCCAAATCAAAGAACCAATTGTTGGCCAAACAATCGCCAATCGGTCAATACATACGAATCATCGAATTATCGATGACCAGGGTCCGTCCGCTCACGGGGGCCACCGATGAAATATATCAAAGTCCAAGACCAAGGCATCGCGACCAACCAACCACACAAACCACAACCGTCAACCGAGCATTCCAATCTAAAGTCAAAAGTGTGCGGAAAAGGAGACAAAAAGAAAAAGTCAAACAATCAAGGAGGGAAAAACTCTCGAAGGAAATGGGTAAAGGAATAGGAAGGAAGGAAGCGCCGTCAATAAAATGGTTCTGTGATCCCCGAGATGGATTGAATGGATACTCCCGCGGTGCAATGTCGGTGCGATTGTCCAGCCTGGAATCCTGGAGGAGAGAAGTCCTCGGTTTCGGTTCGGTATCATCCCCTCGAGGCTACCGGGGTCCCCCCGGCGTTGTCCTGTTCGGTTCGCAAACGATTACCCGACCCAAGGGACCCGGCAAGCAAGCAAAGCCGGACAGCACGAAAGTCCTCGCTGCTTCGATCCTTCGATCGCGCGGGATAAATCCCCCTTGGGGGCGAGCGCCAGTGACTGACCCGGTGAGCCCGGTGGTCTCGGTCGCGCTTACTGGTACAAAGTTCAACTTTACGAGCCACTCCCAGGGGGAGAGGAGATGTTGGTGGTGGTGGTGGTGTGCCGTACAGCGCAGGCAATGATTTCATTTCCAATCAACCCCCGCCGGGGGTTTGGTTGCATCCCCCCCGGGGGGGGCCTTGAGTGGACGCGGTGATTTGATTTGCAGAACAGTCCTTCGACCTTACATCGAGCGACTGCCATCGAGGGGACGTGAACGGCGAACGTGCAATGTTGCAATGCACCGAAGGAAGAAAAACAAAAATTGCAGCTTGTGTTATTGCAACTGGTTACGCGTCCGGTCAAGACGATGACGCGACGCCACGGGTACGCCGGCTAATTCGGTAAACTAATGTTTACTCATTTGTCTTACAACCGACTGGTTCCGAATGGGTGTTTATGTGTGCATGTGTTCGACAAACAGCATGAATGAGTAATCACGGAGCACTGCTAATTGCATCATTCGGCACGATGAGTTTCGTGGGAGAAAAGAAGCTTCAGATCGTCCTTTTGCCCCCTTTACCACCCTCTCTCACTCTCTTTGCGTCGAGGACGTGTTAAGCTCACTCTTGTGGACGAATTGGTACAAGTCTAAAACCTTGCCAGTGCCTTCCTGTTCGATTCATTCGAGTCCATGTGTCCAGTGGGACCGATCGTTTCCGGGGAATTGCTGAAGGGAGTGACCGTTGGAGTGACCGAGTGGTGGAAGGGTAGAAAATCAATTTCTTCGAACGCTTTTTGCTTCCAACTTTCCACAAATTACTGAGTACTGTCCCGGTCCTCCGGTCGGTCTGAGCTCTGGGATCGGCTTCCAATTGCTACTCGGAAATCGTTCCGCTACGGCCTGGCTCTGGGATGTTCCACTCGATCCTGGTGGTCTCTCTGGTTCGAGTTCAAGCCCTACCCTCCTTATACCACCCCTCTGTGGCCGGTAGGGGTGTTCTGAACTCCGCGTTGGGCGATAAATATTCGATACAGGAGGTCGATAAATCTTGTGGGGATTTATTTCATCCTTTTACTCACCGTGAAAGGATCATCCCCGTCAAGCAGGTCGCACCGGCGCACCAGCCCCCCCGACAGAGAGAGAGAGAGAGAGAGAGAGAAAGAGGAAGAGAATTTGTGTTCCGTTCTCCCTGGTCCGGTCCATGGTCCATCGTTCGATAAAATATTCAACATCTCAAGTCCCCGGTCGTGTGGATCCCATGTTCCGGCCAGGAGCTACTTCGATCCGTTCATATTTCATTGGCGCTCTCTCTCTCTTTTTCTCCGACAGTGAGCCGTTGGTGTTACGATGGTTACTGTGGGTGTGGGAACAGCAAAATATTAGGAGCGAAATCGAACGCCACCGAACGCTCCGGCGACCGCCTTCACACTAGCTACCGGCTTGTAACCGAGGAGGGGGGGATGGGAGGAGGGAACGGGAAACGGATTTGGATATCCTGCGTGCTGCTTGCGTGCCTCTGGGTTCTGTTTTGAACTGTATTGCTTCAAATGGATTATCTTCGATCGGATTCGAGATTCGTCCATTGCGATTGTTGTGCTCCGTGTGCCTCGTACGTTTTTTTGCAGGCTCCCGGGGAGGGAGAGGCATTTGATCCGAAAATGTGTTTCATTTCTGGTGAAACGAGCAATTGATGGAATATATCTTTTCATTTCGTGAACTTTCGTAAACATGGTGGATAGAAGTAATTTCCTAGGTTAAATGAAAGACTTACTTTTGCTTTAAAATGCCATAGACACTTTTTGAATTATCTACATACATTTGGCTGCCATTTTTGTATGATTCTAATTGGGTATTAATTTAATTTTAGACCTTAACTAGCAATTACCCCCGATGATGATTGAAAACATCATTAAAGAGAAACAGCTTAGATTACACTGAAATTCATTACCGTAAATATCGTTTACGACTCTAGACAATCATTCATGGAATTGAAAAACATTTTCCATCAAATATACCTGAACAAAGATTGTCCATTCGTGCATGAAATTCCTAAAACCGAGCCTCTAGTTGCGTTGAAGTAACTCGCTGATTGCGTGATACGGCAATAAGAAAACGATGGATCGTTCACTGTCTAGCACTCTTTTTGCTTCTTTCTTTGCAAACCCCAGAGAGAGAGAGAGAGAGAGAGAGAGAGAGAGAGAGAGAGAGCGAGTTTCAAGATATTTGCAGATTTATCAAATTCTAGGAAAGTACGTTTTCTATTGACAGTTAACGAGCATTTGATGCGAGATGACACCCAGGAGTGGAGTCGCGATGTTTTGTAGTGAAATGTACCGGAATCTGACTGTGATGGAAAGAAACACACCCTCGCCCTATAAATAATTTTCATGATTTAGTCGCAATAAGAACATAAAGCACAACATTATCGGTAGTAATTTCTTGTTCAAGCCATTTTACTTTTCTGTTACAATGTACCGGCAACACAAATGGAGCAGATAATTACAGGTCTAGCTATCGACTGTGCCTTTGCATTCGTTTGGAATGGAGCCTGCTTAGAAAACGACATGATTTCTGTGCACACAACGACTCCTTTTCGCCATAAACAATCAGTATCACATTTCCCTTTGCGTAGCTCTGCAATCCGTACCCCTCTCACTATTCATTTTCTTTGAATCCATCTTGCGCGGCTTCCAGTTTGCGGCTGTTGCGCTGGTTAATGTCGCGGAGTGTCAGGAATCTTTAGATAAACAAGTTCCGCACGAAAAGTCGAAAAAACGCGTGAAATCAAGTAAAACCACCCCCAGCTGCCTTCACACCACTCCGAAATCAACGCACAAAATCCGAAGCAGGCACACGCGAGATCGGAAATGCGCCCCGAGCTAGGCCCATGGGTCTCACTCCGCCGGTGAGAGGAAACCAGCCACTTACACAAAGGAAGAATAATTTCCCTGACAACGGCAGTGACAAGCGGACGAACAAACGGAAGCAAACGGGTCCTTAGGATGCTACTTCACGGCAACACACCAGCACCAGGAGCAGTAACGTCAGCAGCCAGGGCGTGTCACGGCCATTGGAGGCGATTCTCTCTGCTTCGTTTCCTTTTTTTTTCTTTTTTGTAGCGTTAATGTAAATGTACCAACCGGCCTTCGGTGTACGTGTGTACGGGGGTGGTTTGGCGTGCGTGTACGATTTCGCTCTCCAGCGAACGAAGCACCAGCACCGGCAATGCTCGATGAGCCAAAGAACTGAAGCGCGATGCCAGCGATGTTGTCGAGCTCGAGAAATGTCACTGGAAAGAAGAGATAGGTAGAAAAAAAGAGAGAGATAGATGGAGAGTCCGAGACAGAAAGAAAGAGAGAGAGAAAGAGAGAGAGAGAGAGAGAGAGAAAGAGAAATTAAGAAGGCAAATGCGTTCCGTTTTCAATCCCGTGCTTCATGGAACCATTCGTGCTCTGGTCCATGGGCGGCTGTCACAGCATTCCACAACGTTATGCCTTCGAGGCGAGGCCGTACCCGGTGCCCGGTGATGGCAGACAAGGCAATCGGGGTCTTTCGGTACCGAGCATGATGTTTGAGCGGAGCGTTTCTGGCGGTTAGGTAGCGTAGCGCGTGCAGCAGCAGCCGCAGGAGCACCGAGCCTTGCCTGAGGCTGCACCGAGGACACGCTATGACGATTGCCATTTCTATGGGTTTTCCATTTTCCCTTCTTTTTCCTTTTTCCCGGTCCCGGTTTTTTTTTGCTTTCGTTTTTCTGCCTCCGTGTTTCACCGTGCGTTGTGCGCACCAAACCGTAGATATTTATGCTGCTTATGCTGCCGTAACCGCGTATTCACGATTCCGAAACGGTTTCGCACGCCCACGGAGCGTTTCGTGGAAAAGGGCGCACGACAACGCACAGGAGTTCTCGCGTTCTGCCCACCCACCCACCATCGCCTCTTTCTCTCATCCCCCCTTGGGCGGTCGCATCGATACGGTGTCGTGGGTGCGCGGAATGGCAAAAAGGGAAAAAGCATTTCGCCCCCAACGACGAACTGCTGCGAACGACGCACACATTATCGCAGGAAAAGTCCCGCCGCCACCGTTGCCGCCGGTGACGGTGTTAATGCTGTGCTGTGTTGTGCAGATGCCGTGTATGTGTGTACGTGTCTGTGTGTGTTTAATTACTGACAAACAAAAGAATCTCTAATGCGTGGGAAAAGTCCCCGCACGTTCGTTGTTGGTATGTTGTGCTGGGAAGCTTTTCTCCGGGAAGTATGCGTTCAGCACGATGCTGTGTTGAACCTGCATTACATTTCGTTGTGTTGCGTAAGGTGTGGTGCGATTCTTTGAATTTCCATTCCAGTTTCTATTGCACTACAGAAACACTCATCTCACTTTCCTTTGCTCGGTAAACTGCGGGGAAATTGTTGGAAGCAAGGGCAAAGAGATCGTCAATAGTTGACCTGATCGACATGTGATGTGAAAGAATTGTTTTAATTGGAATGGACTGTTGGTATTGTAATATTTTTTTCCCCATTTTAAATCTACATCTTCCCTTGATTCTTGTGAATATTACAGCTGATTTGCGTACCATGTCATTAACGACCACAATCCATTCGTTAAGATTTTGTTGTGGAGAGGAAAAAATCAATTATATCTCCATGTTCTATTGAATTGCTCATCGGGTTAGGTTTTATGAAAAACAAAAGTTAACATGACCTACTTCATGTTTTAACAAACCCTGCAACAAACGATAAAGAGACAAATGAAACACTGAACGTGCTCAATGCTACCATGCTGCAAGCAGTTGCCTTTACAATTGGAGCTTCGTTACACAAAACTCCAAAGTGTCTACAGAAATTGCCTTTCGACACTCAAGACATAGGCAGATGGAAATGGAAAACAACTCCCATAAACCGGTACCCATTTCCGCATCAATAAGATAGTGATGTCCTTCCATGAACCCTTTCCCTTCTCCTATTTTTCTCCAAGTCCCCCTACCATCCCACAAAGAGGTACTTCCGCCACGGACGAGCACTTAACTGAGAGGAAGGGAGCGAGAATGTTCCGTCACCGTCAGCGAAACGTGATGTTTTAGTTATGATCATTGAACTTTGCAGATAATTCGTCTGTCATGCTTTCCATGCTGCATTCCCCCTGCAGCCACAGCTTGTCCGCTTTATTGCTAGTGCTTCTAGTGCTGCTGCTAGTGCTTGGGCACCGTTGCAGCTGCCGAGATGACGACTCCAAAGCTCTGACTACCGTTGCTGGTGCTTGTCTGTGCATTGCGCTCCACTAACGTTGGTCCCTAAATGCGATCACCGTCAGCAGGCATCGTCTGGAAATACGGTCTGGCTACTGGTACGGTACCGGCACCGGCTTATGGTGTCAAATTAAATTCCAACCATTGTAGCTATTTGCTGAGACCTCACTATACATTCCACCGTATTCGAATGTAAATATTTTGCATCGTAATTTACCCACTGGCCTTAGTATTGCTGAGGGGGTGTCTGATGCCGAGCTGCAGAATGCAATCGAGCAGCATCAGCACAGAACGAGCCGGTGACGAGTGGCATGCTTCACGGAATCGATAGCGCAGAAGGCAGTGAATTGAATATTCTTCGTTTCCGTGCTCTTCACCACCACGGCCACTCTCAGGCATCATCGAAGTTATGCCGAAGAATCGCATGCAACGAAAAGAGGTAATAAATTTGCTATCCATTAGATTTTCACTTTGATTCGCCGACGGAACGATGCTCGGCTTCGCTCCGTGACCTGGCTGTTGAGCATACTTACTGTCGCCGGCAGCCACCGACTTTAGTGCACCAGCAGCTGACAGAAGGAACGAGTGAAAAAGATCTTCAGAAACCGACCGAAGGTACGAGCGAGAATGGAAGATCGCGCGTAGATCTTGGTGGGAATTCTTTCGATTCGAATCCACTGGAAAATGCGGTCCCGTTGGTTGGTCTGTCTTTGCTAGCCGCTAGCGCTTTGTTGATGGTGATGTCGTGGTGCATTTCAAGGGCCATTGCATTGCTTTCACACTTCGGGCACAGAGCAGTGTAGAGCCATAGTTTAAAGTGAAGTGCCGCACGCGAGACGCGATGTAGAGATGATGCAGTGGACCTCTTTCGCTTCAAGCTGCGCTGCTGCTCAGCTGCTGCTGCTCCAGACATTTGTGACAGTTGTTCAAATCGTGCGCTAGCTTTTAATTATGAAACACTACCTCCGCCCCCATCGCCTGATGGTATGTTTCGATGTTTCTGTTCATAAATGATGCTACGGCGCCAACAACCACACAACGAACGCTAGCACAACGTTTTATGCGAAAAGGAGCGAAACGCGAGGATCAGTCCAATGAAAGTGGACACCTTAATGCATTCTCTTTCAGCCACACTTCATTTCCGCTCCTCGCGCACTCTCCTCGCGGGACGAGTGGCGTGCTAGGCGCCTCCATTGGCGCTGCCCCCTTTTTGGCGAAGTAGATGGAAAGATAAGCTTGCTCTTGCTCTGCACCGGACAGACCTATTACTGATGACTGCAGCACTTCAGTGTGTCAAGTGCCAAGACACGGTGCTAGTGCACAGGGCTAGATGCTGTGAGTATGCCGGCCGAGCTCTTGCCGATGTGATTGTGTGGTTACTTCACTTTCCGCCAGACAATGGCCGGACTGTAGGGAACGATGTAGTTTAGAGCCGTGCTATTGTTTGTGTTTTGTAAAATGTTGTGGAAAAATGGTTCCATTTTGAGCAATTTTCCGATATTTGTTATCACGAAGCACGAACAACAATCAAGTGAAATGTAGCGATCGAGTAAAGTAATAGGACTTTTTCGCTTTTTCTCTAAAATGTATTTCATGTTCATCACTTTGAGTGCATTGGGTTTTCCATTATTTCAATTAAATCTCGTACACTCTAAGCGGCGGGCGTCGAGCCCGTCAAGCGTTAAACAGTTTCATTATAAGCGCCCCGATGGCCACTCCATTCGTGCCATTGTCCGGCGTCAATTAAATGGTGTTGGAAGCAGAACAACAAATGGGTGCCAGCTGCCGCCAGCATCTCACTCTGTAGCAGCAGCTATCGCTGACAGCTAAGCCATTGTTAAGGGCTAACAATTATCGGGAACCATTGGTGCCGGGCCGGGCGGGCAGGCAGAATGGGAATGCAGCGACACAGAGCCCACTCATCGGTTGGCGAAGGCGATGCAGTGTATGTGTGCATGTCGCATGGAAAAGGATGTGAAAACTATAATCGAATGTCACGTGTCAGTGAAATGGATTATCCGTCGGAACAGGCGTTAGGCCATGACCGATCGCACGCGGTGCTGGCCGACTCGAACCCAGGAGGCCACCAGCCCGCCCGATACACCCCCTCCCGTACAACCGATAAGATAAGCTCGGAACAAATGGCCACCGGGTGGTGAAGAGAGGCTATTATGCGAGAGGGCGGCAGTGCGATGCAGTGCAGTCCATCTGCAGCAACTATTTGAAGCGGGAGAGAGCCACGAGAGAGCCACAAGAGAGTGTGTCACATGGTTGTGCAAGGATAATAAGTCGATCTGGTTTTTTTCCGCTAAAAGAAATACATAAAAAAAACTTATAATTAGTACAAAATATGCTGGTCCATGCTGGTGCATCTGTGCTGCTGCTGCAGCTGCTCCGTGTTGCAACCTTGCTGCTTCCAATTCATTAATTTTCCCCCTTTTTCACTAAAGCTAACCTTGAACCTTGCCAGCGCAGTTTTGCTACACTGTAATCAAGAGGTTAGTGAGTGTGGGACAGTGCTTTGATTGTGGAGCTCATTGTTGGGTTTGACAAAGCAAAGCGCACTGCAAAACCTTTTTGTCAGAACCGTAATGCCAACCACCACGCCACGAGATGCGCCGAATGCGTTCCGGTGGAATCAGCGTGGCCTTCGTAACCTTCGCTAGCGTTCGCCATTTGCTTTGCACGATCTGCTTCATTCACTTGGCACTCATCATAGCATTGAGAGGGCGCGATGCAAGCGGTACCATTGAGCTGCATCGAGAATCGAAAGGATAGACGACCCACGGGGAGCGGCTCACAGAACCTCCACTAGCGGTGTGTCAATTTAAGGGACGGGAATGGGTTAGGGTACGATACATAGTGACAGGAGGGGCAGGAGAAGGAGTGCCACGCGATGGCGCTAAGCAAAATGGATTTTCTTTCTGATTCACCGCACAACGCGCCCCAACGTTAATGCATTGCGGAGCAAATTGAAACCGAGTGTTCCCAGGAGCAATTTCTCTTTCTCGTTCTCTCTCACTCTCTCTCTCTCTTTCCCTGGTGTGCCCTTGATGCTCGGTTGGCACAACGTCGGGGCAAAGATGAAGCAGTGTTGATTGTGAGGCAGTCAGGCTGGCAAGCAGGTTGCCGTTCCTTTCGATGCACCGCAGTCAGCCATCGAGCCAGCCAGCCAGCCGCAGCAGTCGATGATGGTGAAGGAGTGATAAGAAGTTGGAAGATGCGGTATGGAAGAGAAGTGTTGCCAGTTTGCCAGTTATGCCACTATCAACTCGTGCTTGTATCAAGCTAAAAGCATGCCCCTGCATTCGCTGGCTGTCGCTTTGAGTATCGGGGTTGGCCACCGGTATGGCGATACCTCGGTTCATCCAATTCACACGCCGGTAGTTAGGGGTGGGAAGGATCGGAAAAGGTTAGTACGAGGACACTCAAACACCCGGAGGATGGAGGTGAAACATAACAGCAGCTGCAGTACCGTGGCATCGCATAGTTTCGTTTTTGTTTGAGGCAAGGAAAGGCATTGTTCGCGAATGGCTGACGCTAACGGAGTGACGGAGACTGTATGTCTGTATGTGTGTAATGGCATCCTCTTTCACTTCGAAATGATCTTTGCCTCAACGAACCGAGCTTGGGACTTAACCTTCGCCATTCACCCGTTGCGAGCGCTCTTGGAGTGTCGAAATCCTGCCGAGTTTTCATTATTTGATCTTCTTTTCACTGAATTACCGCTCCCCATCGTTGGGAATCGAGGTATGCGTCGGTTCGAGTGTTGCATAAGCGACGTTCGATTTACACTTCACCCTCTCTCCCTTCTCTCTTTCGATGATCCCCGTGCATTTCCTTTCGATCGAAGCGACGAGTGGAGCTGGAAGCAATTCCCCGATGGAGACTTTGCTCAATACTTACCAGTCCGCAGGGCAGAGTGGAAGGATTTCTACGGGAAATTAAACTCCGGCAGAACACACAACCGGTTCTGGTGGTCTCGAGCAGTTGGACGACGTTGGAGCAACGGAAACCCCCCCCCCCCCCCCTTCCCGGATACGGTCACTCATTGTAATGCGTTTTACTGGTGGCCCATGGCTTCATCGCATCCACGTTCGGTAGGGTACGGCGCTTAGGACGATGCTCTGGACGCTATGACGCGTCCGTTCCCGAAATAGAGCTCGCCAATGTGCATCTCTAGCTGGTGAACGAATCGTTTGTGATGGTGATTTGTGATCCTGTGGTATCGGGACGACCCACTCTGCTGTTTGGAAGAAGGAAGTTGAGATGTCTCGCAGCATGAGATTGATGGCCGGCCCATTGAATGCTAATTTGCTTGCTGGCTAGCTCCACTCCCGGCTCATGACGCAGATCAAGCACACCTCGGTAGCATTAAGTCCCTTTGGGGTGGTGTTGTGTTCGTTTGACCGTGACCAGGACTCCGTGACAGTGTGGAATTCAGGGCGCAATTTGTGTTTAATTTACTTGGGTTTTGGATCACTGACTTTGTAGGAACTGTTCGATCTTCTTGTACTGAAAGTATAGCCAAGCTTTGGAAATTTGTGGATTGTCCTTACAATTACTACAAAGGAGGTTCACGAATAAAAACAAACTAGGTCGTTCAAACAAACGTTCATAAACATACGGCTCGTCCGTCCTTATATATGTTAAAAAAAAAACTAATACTTTCCACTCGACAATTCGCATAGAACGAAAAGTTTTTCAAAATGGAAAACGCACAATGAAGAAAAAGGTCCCACTCTCTCTAAAATGCAAAGACCAAAAACACAATCCGGCAATCGTGAGTGATGATATCTTCTTAAGCTCCTCCACCGTCCTCCAAACGAAAGTAAAATATCAAAAACCAGCCGCCGGCGACAGATCAACACTCTCGACAACTGTGTCCATTTGAGTTCCGCTCCAATTTCAGGGTTCGCAATCTTCATCATCTCTAGGATGTGTCATCACTGCGCGGCCGAATCCGCTCACGGAGGGCCTGTTCGTAAGTCTCATTTATCCTCCGATGTGGTGATGCTCTTGAGTTGGTCGGCCGTTTGGACGGTCGGCCGATTTCCAAGAAGTTCCTCACTCCGGTGAGTGAAACGGGACCCGGTCGCCATCACTTTAACCCGTCCTTACCACGAATGACACGAATGGAGTGAGTGAGATGGGTCCCTTTTTCCTCGTTCTGTTTTTTTTTTTGGAAAACCTCGGGAAAAGAGAAGGGGCTTTCCTTTCCACCGGGTTCAGTGCCAATGCCTGTCGATCGGAAAATCGGTTACGCTCGATGTGATTTCACCATGGATCTGATTTCATTCGGCATCCATCCGCAGCTATCGTTCGCAAGACACCGAAACCGACACCACCGACATCAACAACAAGAAAGGCGGCCGGCTAGCCGCTCACGGGGTGTATGCCCATCAGTGTAATGCGGCCATTCCGATGCCGCTTCCGGTCGCTCCGGATCCGCCACCGTTGAAAGATTGAGATTTTGTATTTTCCAATCTTTTGCCTTCGTCTTTTTTTATCATTTCAACCCGAAAAAAATAAAACACTGCAAACAAGAGCGGACTTCGTCAGTTCCTACGGTTGTCTGGATGGTGGAGTGATAAGATAATAGTTTCACCGCTGCTGGTGCTCGAACCCTGGTCTCATCGACCCTTTTCTGCTGTCGCCAAAGGGACCAAGGGTTGCCGCTGCGACACGCTAATGAAGCTGTGTACTGGCTGTGGATGTTTCTATTCAAGTTGGTGGTGGTCGATCACCAATGGGTGCGCTTTGTTTGCTCACTTGAAGCACACACTGGAAGAGGGTGGGTGCGCGTGTCTTGGAATGGTTGGAATTGAAAGCTCATTTGAAAGCAAACTCCAGCACCAGCACCAGCACGTTGGTCCGCATCACCATCTTCGGCTCGTTGTGTTCCTGCTCTCGATCCACTAATAAGCATAACTTTATTAGCGTCCACCGTCGTCCCAGTGCATCATCGGACGAAAGTTTTTTGGATTTTGCTCGCGGGTGTTGCGACGATTTTCTGACGTAACGGACGCCTTCCACCCCCGCGGGTGCCACTCAGGACACTTTGCAAAACTTTTTCCTAAACTCCTGTCTTTCGCCGTTTCGCTTTTTTTTCTCGTGGTCTCTACTTCTCATGCTGACGAGGGGGACCGATCCAATTCAGCGATCCAGCAGCCGGTCACACAGGCACATCTGCTGCACCGTTGGCCGCTAGCGAAGAGAGCTCACTCGAAAGTGGCCACCCATCGGAAGCCGGCGGTGCTTATTTTCCAAATTGTTTTCTAATTCCACCCAAGATTATTTCCCAATCGGGCTTGATTGTGTTTAAATTTAGGCACCACCACCGTGGGGCCACTCCGTTGCCGAGCAACTGCAACTTTGCTTCCAATTTTCAGCGTTCAGCGAGCGAGTTTTTCATTCCATTTGCTTCTCCTCCGTTCTCGGGGCCCATCCGCCTGACGCTGGATCACCAACAGCTACTGCTGGTGCTGGTGCTGCAGCCGATTGAGCTGATTCGATTCCTGGGCCACTATTCCCCGGACACTTATTTCGCTCCACACGGTGCCAGGTCGCACTTTTTTGCCGTTGTTTCTCCATCTTCTTCGGCTTTTGGTAGCCATCTACTGGTCCCTCTCTCCCACCGGACTGCTAAGCTGGAAATAACAGTGTATGGACCTGAAACGAGCGGGAAACACTCGGGATCGAGAGTGTACGGTGGGCTGGTATCTGCTCTCTCTTTTTTGCGAAACAATTTCTTCTTCCTTTCACTCCACCCCCCCGTCCCAAAACATGACACCTATGCCTTTTCGCTCTCACTATCCCAGGAAACCAGAAGTAGAAGCTCTACTTTGTCGACCATACGGTGAGCTCGAGTATCTTGGCTTGGGTGGAGAGGAGACGGTGTGACTCCGAAGGCCAACACATTAAGGCCACCATCACCGAGCGAGCGAGCGACCAAGCGAACGAACGTTCGTTATGCAATCACTCTTCCGGCATCCCTTCTCTCGGTATGGCATCATCGGCACGGTACGTGCATGAAGGAGGCCAAACGACGACAACGAGAATGACAAGACTCTGCACCTCCCCCCGGCCCTTCATTTCTTGCGAAACAACAACATTGGCCAGCCCACTTGATTGGTGACTGCTTTCGACACGACATCCCTGCCCATACCCGCACATGCTGCGATGCGTTGTATCGGTGAGCATATTTATGCTGTTACACTGCGAGTTACCGAGAGCTCGCCTTCTTCTTCTTCTGACCCCTCCTCGTCATTCCATTCTTATCTTGCCACGTGCGATGCTTCGCCCCTTTTTTTTTGTTTCATTTCACTCAGTGTGCCTGTGTCATCATCTTACTCCTCCTTGGCTGGTGGTACCATCATCATCATCCTCATCATCCTCATCATCATCATCAACCTTCACCCTGAACGAGTATGCTTTTTTGGTGGCTCCGAACGAACACTTGACTGTTCACGAACCAGCGGGATGCCGATGCCGATAGGAAATTAATCAAAAATCGATCAACATGATGTTCTGCAAGGGAGCTAGGGAGGGAGGTGCAACGATATGTTCGGGGTGAAATGGGATAGCAGGACCAGCCAGGACCGACTTGTCACGTGAGTGTTGGTGTCTTGTCGTGATGCTAACAAGCGGCTGCTGTACTGCACCGTTGCACCGCACAACGCACTATCACTGTCTGCTCTCCTGCCAATGTTTATGGTTCATGTTATCGGGAACACAAACATATATATATTCTCAGTCTTTACCCCTCCGCCCTCAGCAACGTCCACAAACAACAATCTAGCACCAGCTTCTTCTCCTCTCCTCCTTTCTTATTTACGCTGATTAGAAGGCGATGATTGGAATTCAATTGCTGCAATGCGCTGAGCACCATTGGAGCAACAGCAGCACTTTGCATAAACATGTTGTTTAGAGCATTCGGTACACATTAAGCCCACAGATCGGTAGGAGGGGATCCGTATCCATATTTAGCGAACCAAAGTGACATCGAATCGTGGAGTTCGGAACCACTCTGCATCCTCATCGTCTATCCTTGAACACAGTCTTCAAACTCGTAATCACCTACAACTCAGCATGCACCAAGTACGATATCACGACGCCCAAGTGCGGAAACTGCCTGGTGACCCGTTGCCGGAACGTCTTTAAAAGATTCGAACGCTTTCCACGGGGGGCACGGGGATTCATTAAAAGTTTCGCTCGATCTAATAGGGGAGCTGGACCTTTTTTTGGCGCAAATTTAAAAGTTACAATCCTCCTGTTCCGATTATCCTTGACGCACTCGACACTAAGCGAGCCTTTAAATACGCGCCCAACCCGCCGTCATCGAGCAGCAACCAACAAAAAAAAACCCGGAGGTGCAAAACCGGCTCCACGAGGATGGCTGGAGAAGGTGGTTTGAAAGATGTTTCTCATCTTACTGGCGAAATGGCGAAAACACCTTCCCGTTAAAAAAAAAAGGCGTTCGTAATTACTCGCTGATTTGCTGATCCTCCGGACATTCGCTCCCAACGGTCCGGAAGAGAAAAAAGGGAAATCAAAGAACTGTTTCTTTTTCTGTCCTATTTTGCTCCACTCGTAGCCTCTCGCTCAATTGCGATCGACGGAATCGATTACGAGGTTTATGTACCTTTTGTGACATTTTTCCGTTTTAATTTGGCTCGCAAAGGACATTCCATTTCACTCCGAACCTCCCTGGAAGAGGAGGAGGAGGAGAAGGAGATGGAATGAGGGTTTCGTTATCTGCACGACCGCACAAACCGATACCGTACCGCACCCCCCCTGGAGTGGAGTGGATCCTGTTCTTACTTGGACTTGGTTGACGCTTATGGCGCCCTGGACTCTTCTCGTTTTATATCGTTTGCCGGACCGAAGGCTGGAAGGGAGTTTCCGGTTGAAGTGGCATCGCCATTGAGATCGCCGTGCCCTCGGCTTGTGGGGTGCCTTCTTGGTGGTGGTAATTTTCAATCTGCTCCCTTTTGTGCCAGCTCCCGGTTGTTTCTCGGTCTCGGTCTGGTAAGAAAATCCGAACCAAAGCAAAAGGTGTCGCAGGGGAAGAGGCGAAGAAAACCGGTACACAAACAACCGGCGGTCGACGGGACACGGATTCCGGACCCTTTTCCCGACCGCTGGAAACCGCTCCTTCCCCTTGTTTGGGTTTTGGGGCAGACGGGGACCGGCCGGGGCTTTCGACACGCTGGCTGGCAAAATCCTGTTGTCCGGCACGGGTTTTGCCTCGGGCTTTGGGTGAGGTGCAAGTTCCGGCCAGCCACCGCCTGCCTCGGAATCGTATCGCAGCAAAATCGAGGGAACTCGAGCCGGGGGACGCTCTCTAGACCGAGCAGTTCAACAACATCAAAGCGGATTGCCCCAAGTCAGCGCACCCCAACTCCTGTCCAGTCCGTCCTAGCGTTTGCGCCGTACGGACCGACGCGTTCAAGTTTTCTCGGGATTGCCTTCGCTGAACAAAGCAGACGTCGATGATCGAGGCGTGCCGACACTGGGAACGTCTGTCTGGTTTGGTTGAAGTTCGCCAATATTCCGCTTTCCTTCGCGGCTTTGAGATCCGAGCGAGATGTAATATCGAAATCGATTCGGGCAACGGGAAGGGCCCTTGATCCGGCCGGATCCGCGATCCAATCGATTCCGGGCTTTCAGGTTGTGCAGTCAGATGCAGCTAACGAGCGTGGGGGCGAGCGTGGGCGCGTCTGGTTAATGGAGTATTTGCATATTTTGAGTTGCCAGCAGCCGGCCACCTAGACACCCTTCAGACGGTCTCAGAATACTCGCAGCGCAGATACAACGGCCGATGCCCAGCCGATCCTTTATCCCTAGGCCTTTCTGAGCTCCGTGGAGCGAGCAGATCGAGCCAATTTCGCTAACGTGAGCCCTCGCACAGATGAAGCGTCAATCGCGCCCAAGATGTGTTCTCGAGAAGTGAACTTGACTTCGACATCGACGTCAGTTTACTTGTTGAACGGTGGAAGCCAGCCTTTTTGGGGGTGGAGTGGAGGGAGTTCGCCGAAAAGTCATCTCCAATGGCCAATTATCTAATAATTTCATGGTCGTGCGCACCCCTCGGGGGAGGCGCAAACAATCGTTGCCGGTCGGTACTGATTTCGCTTTCCGCTTGCCTTGGCAGAAAGGTTTTTCCGTTTTTCTTGGAATTGCCATTGGCCGGTGTCCTGGTTGTGTGTGTTTTATGGTGGTCCTGGAACTTGATTTGTGCCGCGTGTGCTCAACAATGTTTACCGTTTACGTCCGAACACACTCGCCAACACATAGATACGGACATAGACACTAAACGATTTCGTCAGGTTGATAACTGGATCATTTGGATCCGTTCGGTGAGCTATGCTAGCCGCTTTCCCCCACCGTGACAGTCGCATATTTCCATTGCATTTCGCCATGGTTGGCATCTTCCTGGAAGGACCAAAGATGTCTGCCATACGGTCAATGCGTGGGTATGTGCACCGGTGAATCGGTTATGCCGCTACGGAGGAGGAGGTGGAGGATACGAAGCTTGCTTGCTTTGACGGAATCTGCATTGCCGAGTGGAGAAGATATGAATGTCATGCATATTTCATAACATCTTGCGCTGCTATGTAGATGTTTTGTGCAATGAAGGCGTATTAGGTAGCTTTGTTCAACGAAAGAGGAGAGATGACTTTTCATAATAACATTTTCTAAAAAAACACACTTTATCCTGACATGTAACTGCACTTACCCCGCATCTCCGGACGACAGGATTTATCTGTAACCTGCACAAATGGCTTCAATCTTCTCACCCGAACACTCGTACCGGTCGCAATCGTCATCACTTTAAATACAAAAAAATGATTACTTTCCAGCGCAATCGAATCGAATCGAATCTGTCGCTTGCTTCCGCCAATTGTCGATACGGGATCAATGGTAGGAAGCACCATAGGCATCATTGGAGTCATCGACAACCGGCAGCAGCAACAACATTGATCGAACACTGCGAACATCCGGCCACAGGCCAATTTATCATCATCGGGACTCCGGATCCATTTGCGTCCACCGGAACGGGTACTTCAATCAAGCCTGACAGCAGCTGTCAGAGAGTGTTCCGTGGCACGATCTCGATGGCTGCTGCTGCCGCTACTACGACTGCAATGACTACTTTACATCTTTTGCTAGCCAGAGTCGGCGGAACCATACGCCATCTGTCATTTCTTACGTCAGTCAGTCACCGTGCCCAGCACGATCTGTCATCCGTTTTCTAGTAAACCCAGCCCCCCTCCTGGTACGTCCAGTACTACATTTGCCACCTAGGGAACGGCGCAGTAAGACGAAGTAAACAAATGCTAAGACCTCGCTCGCCTGAACAACCGGCTCTTGGGGAGAGGGATGGAAAAAGTACGATCCACGATTCGGATAATCCTTTTTTCGTTCCTATTCTGTACGTATCTGTCTTATACCTACCGGGTGACCTTGTACACGAAAAGACGAAGAGAGGGAGAGAGAGAGAGAGAGAGAGAGAGGGAGAGGGAGAGAGAGAGAGACTAAGCTTAACGTACTGACACTCTCTTGACGATGCTTCTGTCATCCATTTTATCCTTTGGCCACGCCGTCTCGTGAAAGCTGTCGTTCGTTTGAGATCAAGGAATGACTTTGGACAAATATGTCTACCCTCTTTCTTCTTCTCCTCCTCCTTCTAACTCACCTTTCTCTCTCTCTCTCTCTCTGGCCCCCAACAAAAATAAGAACCTTCCAACTGGCTCTTTGTTTGCTCGATTTAATTTATGTTGTGCCATATCATTTTCCACACCAAACCACAACACACACACGCGGCCTGGCCTAGGCCGGTTGGTTGGTTGGGTGGCCGGGGTAGGGGTGGTTTTGCTTGTTTTGTGCCCCCGGAAGGCGGCCTAACACGCCGGGCCAGGCGGCCGGCTTGTGGGCCGAGCCCGAACATATGTTTTCCTGTCTCGTTAGTACCTCATCGTGTTTGTCTAGGCGTAAGCGGCCTTAAGCGACCGCTGGCAATCGGCAAAACCGACATTTGCACAACGCACGAAACCCTGATGTTGTCGATTCTGAACTTTCAGTCCGTGGAACGTCGGCAGTTGTTGCTGCAGAAGTGTAATTTATGGCATTATGGATGGTGAAGGTCGCTATCCGCTCGCTCTATCCGGCGTTGTGTCACACTGTCAGTGGCACTCGTTTTGTCGCGTCGCCCGATGGTGGCCCCGCAAGTTTGGCAAACTTCATTAAACCGTTCTGCCCGTGGGAATGACACCGAGCAGGGCTAGCAGATCCACTAATCAGAGCACCACCCGAACGTCGCTGCACACGGAATACAAATGTGCCCGAAAGCTAAGCTCAGCTCAGCTCAACTCAGCGACTTCTCGCGGAGGAGTTATGTGTTTGCCCGGCGGGAGGGGGGAGGGGGGGGGGGGTGGACAGGAACAATCAAAGCCATGATGCCAAGCATCACCAGAGGGGGGGCCACAATGCTGATGATCACGCCACTTTTAAGCTCTCCTTCTTGGCCTGACAGGCAAAACAAGAACACACAATGCTGGCTGGCTGCTGGCTTTAAGGTAAGGCGGTGCCATCGGCAGCATCCACTCCACTTGGACTCCAGGGCGCAAGCACCTCGAATGTCAAATTAGTCCCGGTCTTAAACTCGCCGGTCGCCGGACGAGATCAAACGCAAATGGGGGGGTGGTGGATCGGTGTGGCGTTGGGATGCCTCGGATCGGTTGTATGATTAATTCACGCTGCTCGAGCTCGAGAGAGCTGTTCCGCCAAAAACATTAATTACCGGCAGCAGTAATGCCTGGGATTCGACCGGCGTTCCGTCAACGCCCTAATCCCCGCCACCCACGAGCCCACCGCCCATGTGCCAGTGAAGGGGGCCTAGACCATGGACTCCTTCCTTTGACTTTGAACTGCTCTATTTGATGTTGCGAACAAGCTACTTGCACGGCCATCTTACCGCCATACGCCCGTTGATGCTGGCGTGCTGACGGTTTGGTCAGTCTTAATTAAAATCAATCAGAGAAAGAGAGAGAGAGAGAGAGAGAGAGAGAGAGAGAGAGAGAGAGAGAGCGCTGGAGTGAGAGAGCTTTCAGGGGAATTTTGTAAAAACTCAAATGAGGCACCGATGCCTGCTCCTTCCAACAATCCATTTCCCTGCTAATCGACTGTTAGCCGACACTTGCCGGGCCGAGATGAAACAGTTTGCAATACGTTTCGAGATCATAATTAAACAGATTTCTCCATTAAAGAGCTCCTTTTTCGAGAGCGTTCCTCCTCGTTGTGGCATTAAAACGATTCGAGTGATTTTCAAAAAATATGCTACCCCCGCCCCCCGGTGGGTGGAGGTGCCTGTCAGGATACCGAAGGTTATCTGCCACCCACTCACAGCCGGAAAGCGATGGAGCGCACATAAAATGGCACCCGCGAGGTGGGAAAATGAAAAGTGCTCGAAGAGAAAGGACACGCAATGCATCAGCATTGACGTGGCCCACCGTGGAAAGCACTCTCTGCATCCAAATGAGGTCCCATTATGGGCATGCGGGAGGGGGGGGGGGGGATTTCCACCACTGGGTGGGTTGAGTGGTGAGGCAAGGTGGGCAGCATTGGGCGCGCAGCCCACCATCACCAGCCGGTCCCGGACATAAATCAAGCGGAAAACAATTTCGGTTCGTTAATTTATATGACTCGGTCCTCCCTCTCTCTCTCTCTCTCTCTCTCTCTCTCTCTCTCTCTCTCTCTCTCTCTCTCTCTCTCTCTCTCTCTCTCTCTCTCTCTCTCTCTCTCTCTCTCTCTCTCTCTCTCTCGCACTCATTGTTATGGTCCATGATCACGGTTCAACGTTCCGCGCATCCTCCACCCACACCGACGCATCGGGCGAACAAACACGAAAAAGGAAACGCATAAAATGGATGGGAACGTGGAACGGGAGGATTTTATTGTTCAGCGAATCGTTAAAAAAGTGCGTGGCCCCACGGTTGGCCATTGTTGTGTGTCCCTGCTCAATGGCCGACCCCGTCCGGCTCTGTATGTGTGGGTGTGTTTTCGTGTGCCCATGTGAAGGTCAGTGGTCAAAAAGCTGAGGAAGCCATTTGCCGGTGGAGAAGGGCTGGTGGTTGATGGAAAATCGATGAAACTCAGCTTCCGCTCAGCGTTCCGCTTTCCGCACGCAACCAGTGGCCAAACGAGGAAAGCCGGCAGGTGGTCGGTGGTGGGGGGGATCGCGGGTTTAACGACACCGGACACCGCCGGCCGCTTTTAATCTACTTAATTCTACATCGCGCCTGCCCCAAACGGCTCCAACTTCATCATGGCGCACGGCACTCCTCGATAAGAGATGGTCCCTGGTTCGGAGGCGCCGAAGGGTTTCGCGGAAAAAACCCCCTTTTCTTTAAAATGGCCCGTTCTAGGCTCAGTTCGACGCTGATAAACTCTTTCGCTGGTCGCCTACCAGCCAGCCAGACGACGTCTTGACGGCTACGCTAGTTTACGGTCGTCCTGCTAATCGCGATCACAGACCCACCGGTCCCTACGTTGCGTGCTACTCCCTTCCATACCAATAAAAAATGAAGAAAAAATGAAGAATAAAAAAAAACGAACGGCGCGAGAAGCAGCAACAACAAACAAACCCCTCGAACCGCTCAACTAGTTACCAGCTCACCGCTGGTGTGGCAGTCTGGCGGCAGGTCTTGGTTAGCATTAAACTCAACACCCGCTGCCACGCGGGACGGTGGCGGGTCGAATTCGGTTTTAATTAAGTTTCGCTCCGAAACAATTCACTCGCCACTCTAGGGCCGGGAACATGGGGACACCGTAAAATGGGGAGCTGAGGAATGGTGTGAGGAAGGACGATAAAAATTGAAAACTAATTAAAATCTCAAACAAAACACTCCACCTTCGCTCGCCCTAGAGCGAGGCGTGACGAACACCAGTCCAAAATGGCGTACAGTAGTTGAGGGTGTCTCTGGGGGTGGTGGGGGGGGGGGGGGTGAAGAGCACGAGGAGAGTGATTAGAATACGGTAACGAGCTACAGGATACAGTTGGCAGGTCGAAGAATGTGTGGTGACAAGCGAGGAAGCGAAAAAGAAAAGCTTTAACGTCAGCTACACTCCAGAAGCGTCGCCATCGCTGAACTTTCAGCACGTCTGCCATTGCCTTCGATGCGTCCGCTTGCCGAAGAAGAAGGAGCAAAAGAAGAAAAAGGAGGAGTAGAAGAAGAGCTCGCGGAAACGAAACATGTCGAGAACGTCTTCCATTTTCCCTGGCTGGCCGGCATCGTTGCACTCCCTTCGAACGCTGTAGAACGCCTAGATGATGGTCAGTTTAGTTTTAATTTCCACACCCACAGCACCACCCACTTCCGCCGGCAGAACAATGACCGTACAAAGTTGCGAACAATGAATGGTCCGTGATGCGAAAGTTCCGTGCACTCCGTTGAGACCGATTCCGGGTGCTTGAAGCACTGCGCTCACGCCATTTCGAGAGGAACTCAACGCTTGGAGCTTCGAACGCGCAACAAGCCTACAACCGAGCCCAAATGTTGACCACGTCCATGGTCCCCGTTCCCCGAGGTCGCTCCCGGTAGTAGTTGGCTTAAAATATGCAAACACCAAAAGGGCACGGAACCAGCCAGCTTCCCCGCCCAGAACCAGGCACCCCCGGTCCAGGCCTGGCCGGTTCTTTGGTTGTTGTTTTTGTAGCGGGGGTATTATTTTGTTGTAAAAACTCCACATTTCACGTCAACCACCTCCACTGTTTTCTGGACTAGCAGAGAACCGGGGTTGGGATGGGCTGGCTAGCTGGTTGGTGGTTCTGGTTTGCTGAATATTTAAAAGCAAACTCTCCTAGGAATAATTTAATTACGAAAACAAACACCCAACGGGATTAACGCTGAGGTGGAAATTTTCCTAAACACAACACCACAACTTCTATTGCTCTGACCGCTTTTCCTCTCTCCCTCTTTCTCTCTCTTTCTCTCTTTCTCTTTCTCGTTCTATTACTTCTCAAATTCCTATCATTTTTTTTATTTGCTTCGTTCTCCGCCCTTAACGTTTGCGTTTTTTTTTTATTTCTTGAGGGGGTTGGTGTCTATATTGGTGCTGGTTCCATTTTTTACCGCTGCCTCGCTGGCATGGAAATTGGGGCACCTTCCACGCGATGGTGTACGTTTTTTGGGTTGCTGGCCTCTGGTTACCTTTTTTTTTTTTGCTGACCTGGCACACGCTCCGTACGCTTCGAGCTCTCCAATCGACCATTCCCTAGGTTTGCAGCTCAGACAGCGGGGAACGACCCTCTCGGGGGGAACCGGGCACTTGCTAGTGCCCGGCGAATGAACGAACGGTGTGAGGATTGTTGCGTTGCGAACGTTGCCTCGTTGCCAGGGCCTCGTCTGGTCTGCCTGGTCGGCATTCCTTCCCCCCACCGGGAATGGCTACTCACCCCCCTAAAAGCCACCGCTACTGGATTCCATATTTAATAACTTACTTAAACAGAACGTGCTAAAGTGCGCGACGGCAATTCCTTGAAAGATGATCGCCGATTTCTTCTGTCTATTTGGTTTTAATTCAACTTGGACTGTTGCCCGCCCCACCTTCCCTGATGCCGAATGCTGCTAACAGTTTTTTTCTTCTTTTCTTCTCTCTTCTTTTTTATATTCCAGGTTAGTATCCAGGAGCTGGAAATCGAGACACCCCGGCCAGCGCTCTGGATCTACGGCAGAAGCTGGCATTATCGGGTCCGAGATTTGCGAGTAAATATTTGATTTCTACCAGGAACGGAAATGGAGAGATACGCAGCGAAAAAGAGTGCTGCGCGTTTGTTTTTTACATTCAAGGGAAATGAGGGAACGGTTACGAGATCGTTTCGCAGATTGGCCAAAAGTCCGCACGCTGCCCGCTGATCGTATTTCGGGCCCTTCGCCCTGGTTTGCCGTTCTTGTTTCAATTCCGGAAATAGTAATCATCGGTGGCCGTGGTATCGCTCGCTCACTCCAACTGCTGATGTTGCACGAAAGTTCCACCAAAGTTGTGTCGGTGTCAGCTGAACGATGGAGCGACTGGTTTGATAAAATCGTGCGCACAGATCATGTTACCGCGGTGCGCCGTGCTGAACATCAAACATTCGATACACCGGATGGTGAACCATGTCCAGGGTAGTTTACAATTTCCAATTTACAGGACAAAAGTAAATACTTTGCGAAACAGGCGCTGGCGCTGCAGTACAGTAGCATCGTACTGTTGTGATGATAGCTATCGTGCAGCTCCGGGAAGGGGAACAGTTCCCGGGTGAATCACTCATGCGAACCCATTATGCAACGGACGAATACGGAGCAAGAGAGGAAGGGAGGGGAAGTGGGAGCAGGGTGCACCAAACAAGCAAAGTGCGTGCGCTACACCGTACACCGTAGCTGTCGTTGCTCGCCGTCATGTCGTGTGCGATCCGGTGCATCCGATGCCACCGTACCGGATCAGCATTAATCATTCCACTTTATCTATCCAATATTGTCACAACGTAATCAATTCATTTATGCTACACAAGCATGATAACGCATTATGTACGCAACCGGCGCACTAATCCGATGCAAATGCACTGCATCGCGACCACCATCAGCAACAACAACGGTGCGCGGACCGTGGACAACATCATCATTCCCGATTCGCTGGTTGGATCTTTTGTGCTGCTCCGTTGTTCCCGGTCAAGACAGCCAGGTGTGTACGACACTACGACAATATCAGCACAGATAGCATATCTGATCCCGATCCGATTAGATCAATCGCCAATGATGGCGGAGTGGAATTGCACTCAACAACAGCATGGATTGTTCGTATGCTTGGAGTTTATGGAGTTTCATCCTTTACAAAAACATCATCCTTTACATACAAAATGTCATCCTTTACAAAGGATTTTAATGATAATGCGCCAACCATGCAAAATGTACGTTAAATTTCATACAAAATGCGATGGATGAGATTTGCGTAAATCATTCCAACATTTCTCTTTCATTTGTTTGAACACAATACCGGAGAAAAACAACCACATTGCGCCGGGATTGCATTCAAACAAAAAACAAAAAACAAAACAAAACCGTTGTCGGTGTGCTCGACAAATGCTCAAAATTGAACGCGAAATACATTATACCGCGGGGTTCGATTGTCACCAGCTGACGGGCGTTCACGCAGCGATGAGCTAATAAATAATTTGGCTGCTCGGTGAGATGTAAAAACTGGGAATTTCCCGTACCCAAAGTGACCACTTTTTCGCTAACCGCAATCACAGATGCATCCGGATGCTTCACCATGGAAGCGTTAATGATGTTCCTCGGGTAGGGGGACTATGCTCACCCCTACCGTGCGCCAGGTACCTGCTGCTCCATTCAGAGTGGAGTGTCTGACGGCACGCAATATAATATTGTGCTGGCCACTCCCGAGCGCTCTCTCGTGCTTGGTGTCGGCTTTGTGCATGCGCCCAACCGGTTCGTCAGAGGTGGAATGATGTGAAACCATCACCGGCACCAACCCTCCTCCTCTCCCTCTGGGTAGGGCAAGGCCAATTGAACCATTTGACTATTGATCGCACTAGCACCAGGACTCCGGGAGTGGTGTCGGTGTGCGCGCATCATTCCATCAGATAAACGCACATAATTCAATCAATAATGTATAAGCGCTAAATTAATTCTCGATGGCGTGCCGACGACGATCGAAAGGACGACTCCGACTCCGGCCCAGGACAGCACACACGCAAACCATCCTGCCGTAGATTATTCTTGGAAGGTTCAAGTTCCCGGTCAAACCATCGCACCGAGCACATGCACACTACACAATGGTCGAGGGATGCCCGGTGCACCGGACCATAAAAGACAGACCATGAAGGGTTGGTAATGGGGGTGGGGTGATAGAGAGGGTGGGGGGAGGGGGAAGCAACACTCGGTCGGTCGACTCGGTAATGGGTGCATTCGTCGTGCCACTCGACGTGTAACGTGACCAGTAATGGACAGCTCCAAGTGAGTGATAGTATCAACCTGTCGTTCGCGTTCCACCGACGCTTGCCACCACCACAATGTTCTTCCGGTAACATCATCCCACCCACCCATCATCCCACCCCTCAAGTCAGTTCCCGGCTGCCTGCTGAGCGCGCTCCAGT
>NC_064877.1:29092500-29097500 GCF_943734665.1 Anopheles aquasalis | reverse complement strand
GGAACTTTTAAGCGTCATAAAACATTTAGATTACGATAAGTTTCGATTTGTGTGGCACACTATCGTGGCACAAAACTCACTGCAAAGCGCGAGATTCCACATTGAGTTGTGATGGTTCCCTTGAACCATGAAATTCTGTTGGTGAACTCTGGCAACATTTTTGCACAACAACAGAAAGAGAGCTAGGCAGAGCTAAAGAGAGAGAGAGAGCGAGAGAATCAATTTAGGAGCACAAACCCCCCGGTGGAAACCATTGCGGCCGGGAATTTGCAAAGAAATGTCAACCGCTCGCTCGGTGGATCCGAGGGGACGTTTGCTTCACGATGACGACGACGACGACACTGAAATCTGACACCCGGTCGGTCGGTCGGTCTGTCCCGTGCGTCACAGCCACGCTAGACACCCACAGCCATACCCGGTTACTTCTGCTAATGAAAACATGGCTGATGGGCATTTGGGGCTTCAGACCCTAGGATTGTGGTTCGGTTGCTTTGGCTGCTGGTGCCGCGGTGCTGCTGCTTTTGGGTCGACACCACTCAAACCCCTATACCCTCGGCCACGCTCGCTCGCTTCCCTTTCGGGGTTGGTTTTTTTTTTGCTTCGGTGCCGCGCCCGAAATCGGAAAGGGTTGGCTGCTTCTGGCTGTCAGCTTTTCCATTCCCTCTGCTGGTCTGCTTGCGGTGGACTTTTTTTCTGCCGTTGCTTTTTTTTGGGCACATTGTTGGGGTGCCGCGGTTCGCGTAAAATGAGTTTTGGAGTTTATCGCTCGGGAGGTGGATGGAGGAAAACAGATTTTTAAGCCACCATCGCTGCCTGCCACCATCGCCGCTGTCGCTGGAATTTGATTAGCCAGATATGGTTTTGAAAATTTGTGGCAGCCGTTAGACCAACGGGGGAAGAAGAAGCCAACCATTAAGCTTTGAGCGAGGATAGAAGCGTTGGTCTTGACTGGTGGACGTAGTGAGGGCAGTGTTTGTATTGCATGTTGTGCTGGAAATCAGAAAAAAGATTAATCACTTTTTACACATTAATCAAATCGAATGAAGGCAGCTCCCTGCACTATTCTATGCCAATGTAAGCAAATTGTTTGATCTTCAGCTTCGACGTCCGTATTAACCAGCAAACCGTAGGCCGCGGCACCAAGTCAATGCGACAAAACAATTTCATTTCGCTTTTGCATAAGCAACCACACCGTCGACAAACGCTTGGCAATTCAATGGACTCAGCACGATACGATGCGCTGGGCACACAAAAACTGACGACAAAAATGGCTTCGCGAACGGCAAAAGAAAAAAAAAACCCGTCCTCCTTCCTCCCTCTCCGATGAGCTCAGCGAAACCAATAACCGACACGTCGAAGATACTTCGAGCCGGAGGAAGTCTTAGGCCGTGAGCAAGCAACGAGCAGCAGCAGGAAAGCAATTTCGGATTATCGCATCGTAAGTTTTCCCCGGCAAGCTGGAAGCACCAGCAATAAAGGGGACGAACAAGAAAAAAAAGCGGAAGAAAAGAAGGGGGAACCTATGCGCCATGTATCCGGAAATCGAATCTTTGCATGAACCACAAACCGTGCTGTGCGGTTTCGAGCGCAATCCACCCAAACCCCGGCGCACGTACTGCTGCGCTTGCGATGCCTTTCTCCGCACACGAAGAATAAGGAAGCTCGCACAAACACATACGCACACACAGAATGATACACCTCTTAGTGGAGTTTTTTTCCCCAAAAAGATATCGCTTGGCAGCCATATCTCGAAATGCAGGAAAATCAACTGCGACCAACAGTGTTGGATGCAAAATTTAGATAGAAGTTAACTCCATTCCGCTACCAGCGCTCTCTCTCTCTCTCTCCTCTGTCAATTCCTCAACAGTAAGACGGAACCTATTCCATCACTAAGCCGCCGCAGCGCCAAGAGGGGCTTCCATCGAACAACCAACCGATGCGGCCGGCCAGGGGATGGTTTTGCATTATTCGCCCCAGCTCGTCCTCAAATGACCGATCGGATTAGGTAGCATTAAGGAGAGGGGGGATACGGTCTTACCCCTCCCGCCAGCATAGTTGAAAGAGGGTCTAGGAATCCGGATTGTGGCCAGAAATGAAAGTAGAAAGTGAACGATTATGTGGACGATTCTGGGTGATGGGTGCCTCGAGCTGGGCACCTCGATGCTCTCTCTCTCGGCAGACAGCTCGAGCTTGCTCGCTCGCTCGAAGCGTCAAATTTCCAATGATTGGCCTACCGAGGATTTACCCAAGATCCTCGTGGGATCTTCGTGCGTTAAACATTCCCCACCTTTTTTTCCCGTGGCCTCGGGTTCCACCGCCGCTGATGGTCGGCTTAAGGATTTGAAAGGAAAAAACGATCACTTCAAATTGTAAGTCCCAAGCTTCCCGCGAAGCGAATGATTTGACGACGCGACGGTGCCCAGTATCGTGCTGGTGCTGGCTGCTGATGCTGGCTGTAAGCTTCACATTTAGTAAATACATTGCCAAAGGCCCCTCCCCCTTGCTGCCTTCTTCGTTCCATCACCCGCGAAACAGCAATCGAGATCGAGAGTATCGAGCCACCACTATCAACGTTATTTCGTGAGAAATTCCACCAACACGACTCTGGTGCACGCGAGGCACTTGAATTTATTCGAAATGAAAGATTCGAGGCTTCGAGGCTCGGCATGCTACCGCGACACGGCGGAGGCGAAAAAAAAAAGAAAGAATCCGCCAACCGGATATCGATGTGCCATTAACCGGAGCATCGGACCGCGGCATCGGCTACAGGGAGGGGGGCCGGCACGGCTTTTCTCCTTCCCGAAACCTGACACACACCTGGGAAATCAATATGCTCGCCATTAAATTTACTGCTAATGAGTTTCGGAAACAGTCCCCGTGAGCGGTGAAACCGGAGCGGTGCAACGGCCGGGAAAATGTGGGCCTCGAAGCGGGCCAGGCGTGCCAGTGCTCCACATGCTCTGGTGCCACATATGATGATGCCCCTTGGTCGTGTTTCGGGCTTCGTTCGATAAACTGTCTTGAAAACGGTATCTTATGGACGATTTGGGAGCAACTGCGCGGTGGCGGCGGCACGTTGATAGTGGCAGCCGTCTCTTCATATCGTTCTGCAAAAACCCTCAACGGACCGTGGGCGTGTTGTGTTTGCGAAATTATCTGGCATGTTTTATTCGCTTCTTTAGCATTTTATAGCACCAGCAGCAGCAACAGCAACAGCGGTTTCGATGTTTATCGTCCGTGGAAGGCACAGAAGTGACGCTACGATAGAATGTTCCATTTAAAAATCTCATTTTTTCGCCATCAAGCCACATCGTGGTGACATCGTGGACGCCGAGCAAGTGCGAGCAAACCAGCCACCAGCCACTTAATTGTTATGGTTCCATCGGTCAGCGAACGCTCCCGGAACGTGGCCCCATGGTGTGCATGCTAAGGAGCAATAGCCTGGCTTGGTTTGGTTAGGCAACAACAGCTGGAACGTTAGGCGCGAAATCAGCAACATTTGCGTCCCATATCCGGGACGGTTACAAGCGGGCCATAACTGGTGCGCCGTGTGGTCGAGTATCCGCTGCTGTTGTTGTTGAAATTTGAGACTTCACATTGCTACACAAACACTTGGTACTGGTGCGGCACGAAAGAGCGTCGATTAGCGGCGTGGCGAACGAACGAGGCCAACCGACCACCGCGAACCTAGTTAAGTGTCAAGAGGTTATTGAGTTGGCAGCAGCGCACTATCAGCGAATGGGCGAGCTGTCGAGATTTGAGGCCATTTCTTACCTGCAATTAGTGCACATAACGAGCATCCCCTCATTTGTAGGAAAATTACTGCTTCGCACCGACACCCCCCCCCCCCCCCCCCGTCGCCACACATTCACAACCATTGCGTACAAACACTTGAATGAGTGCATGTGGCAAAGTGCATCATCATGTGGCCCGGCTCGGAGTTGGGCAAATTTTATTCCAAAAACCACCTCCTTCTAGTTATGCTGGAGGGTGCTTTTTGGGGGCGCTTACGGGCGGGTGCTTGCGTCAGGTAAATCGATTTGGACGGGAAGCGACTGGTTGGGTCACTTTGGAGCACTTGAAAATGTCGGCGTAAGCACGCGATCGCTACATTTCCATTACATTTTAACCAGCAACAGCGCAGCGACTACATTATCACATACTCACATACGGACGGTTGCTTGCTTGGTAGAAATCAGCTGACGGTAGCGGTAGTGGCCACCAAGAAGGAGCATCTTGAGGTGGAACAACCTTGTTTCGTCAGTCGACAGTCAGCTTCGCGTGCATGGCTCACACTACGCCGTTGAGAAGCCTCGGTGGTGTTGGAAGATAGCATCACATTTGTATAATAAGCGAGTATTTCATATGAACATCATTCCTCACATAAACTGGGCTTTAAATGAATCGTCAACCAGATAGGTTGCTTTGAATGATGAATGTTTTACTGAAACTAATGTTACCTTAATGAATGAAGGTTCAGCACATGTTTCTTATGTTCAGTTATTTCATTACCGATTATCAGAAAAACTAATTATGCTCGAAATAACGTGTTGCCAAAAACATTAAGTTCAAAGACCGAATTCGTTAGTGTACCATATCAGCATAATACGCCGACACGAATTAAATTTTCATTGCGCGGTGCTTGCAAAAAATGCAAAAAGAAAAGAAACGCAAAGGCCATTGTCTTCCGGCAGTGGGCACGCACCAACCCAATTTCACCGTTCTTAGCATTTGTTCCATTGCAACCCCCATCAGTAACATACTTCCTTTCATATTCGTACAAAATCGATGCCCGATCACCTTTTTGGCGTGGCAGAAACCGAGAAGGAAGCGCCAACCGCAACATTATTGTGGTGTGGTTACGAGCATAAAATTGGAGGGGAAAGAAGCAAAGAGAGAGAGAGAGAGAGAAAGGTTAACATGCTAGCACACGATTCAAGAATGACTGCGGTAATGGTATCGCATGTACTTCTGTATGTGTGGTTGTGTGCGTATGTGTG
>NC_064877.1:29085000-29087500 GCF_943734665.1 Anopheles aquasalis | reverse complement strand
ATGAACGATGAAGCCCCGCTTTTTCACAGCTAGAACGGTGGCATGCGAGAGTTTGAAGTCAATTTGTTTGATAATGACTTTGATTTTCGCGAACTTTCGAAGCTCTGACCTCGGACCCAATTTACGTACCCATCGCTTTCACAATCTCTCACAGCGCAGTTTGGTTGGTTGGTTGGTTCGGGTGCGTCGTATGTCAAAAATGTGTTTGGCATACATACTACACCCTCGGCTACAACGGCTGTCAGGCCATGGCGTCGTCGTACCATCGCGATGAACCGGACGAACTGTCGCCCGGCTGTTGACGACGGACGAGGACGGGAGGCCACGGGTCGATTCAGGGCACCGAGGGAATCCGAGTCGCTAGGTCTGCAAGTGAACAGGAGAGAAAGGAAGAGATACACTCAGACGAGGGACGACGACGACGACGACGCCCATCCGTCACTGTGATGTATGATTATACTTCCAATAAATCAATGCTCCAGTTTCTCCGGCCGTACTTAACATGATCCTAAAACTGGATCCCGCGACCGTGTGCTTCAGTGTGTGCTTGTGCGACTTGAGTGTAATCTGCACATTCCGCTCAAACTCAACTTCCACACAAGCATCTTCCTTCACGCCCGCGTCGAGGGGTTCTAAATTTCGTGCAAATAGATCCGGGAGAGCCGGAAAATTGTGCCAACCAGCTCGCTTAGGGCCGCAACACAACGCATGTAGCGAGAAGAAGGGAGAAAGTTGTACGAGAGATAGAGAGAGAGAGAGACCGTGATCTACCGTGGTATCGGAATGTTGTTGCGTGATGTTTGACGTTCAACCGTCGCTCGGCATGCGTACTCCGTCCGGTGATGGTGGGTCACGAGCCTTCCGAACCTTGGCACAGGGTCACTGTTCAGGGTGCCACGCGGCCCATCGAAATGAGCTGGAGCGATAAATTATCCTGCTTTATTGCGCCGATGGAAGAGCGTGCCCATGGTCAGTAGCCGTGGCCGCAGATCGTCAGTAACAAATTTAAATGACCCGCACGGATTTCGGTCGCACCCACTCTCTCTCTTTCGCTATGTAATTGAGTGCACGACCGACCGGACGACCAACTGAACGTCCTGTTTGCGCTAATGCCGAGAAACCCGCCATCCGGAACCGGCGAATCGTATTTGCCAATGGCACCAAAGGGCACGCCAGCCAGCCAGTCGCTGGTCGGACAATCAGTGCACTCTTCATTAAATGCATTCAATTTAATTCCATTTCGATGGCCGTTAATTAATATTTTCATTCGTCATTCGGGATCGCGTGCAGTCGTTGGTTTGGGGCAGGTTGATTGTTTCGCAATTACTTTCTTCACACCTTTAGCCCTCATTTATTAAGCTGTTTGGGGCTTATTTTGAAGCCGATCGAAGGTGAAACGGTTCACGGGCGATAAGCAATTATTGTCGCTTTTCAGCTGCCAATGGCCGAAAGTAGTCGATATGGTATCTTGTATGATCCATCGTGATACCTTCGTGACTATTGGCCATTTTTTGCGTTTTTCAGAGTTTTTTCGATTTTTTTGTGTTTTTTTTTACCACCAGGGAGGTATAATCTACATAGCCGTAAAAGTTGTTGAGTTGATACTTAAAAAACAACACTTCGGATAAAATATCAAAAAACCAATGAAACATCAGAGAAAGAAAATTTGAAATAATTAAACTTACTACGGGAGTTGTGTTTTAAAATGGCAGAAAAAATGACATTCAAAGGAAAGCTTCCGGAAAACTATGTAAATAACTCAGAGCAAAGTATCATTGCATTCTTTGTGAAGATCCCTCGAATTTTTGGAAGTCCAATATCTAAAAGCTTTTTCCATCCGTTCCATATGCCAAATTGATGTGCGGAAATTCCAAATGTAAACGATGTTCAGTCTATTTCTGATCGAATTTAAATAATTCAACCACGCTACATGCTTTCTGTCCATTCCGTTTGCTATCGATGCGTTCGTTAGTGATCTCTCGTCTTATTGGTGACATTCCTCAAAACTCTTGCCACTTTCACCACCATCCTTCGCGAATAACTCGCCCTTCGAACGAACAAAGAGTTCGACGGAACTTCACCAAGATATCGAGCGAGCGCGCGCTCCGCGAATCAATCCGGAACCATTCCCAAACCCTCCCCAAAACTGGCGACGCACGGTCTCGGACGGTTTCACAGATCCGTCGGGCGGTGTTCTATCCATGGAAGGCAAAAGGAAAAACCTCGAAAAAAAAGCAAGGGAAAAGCTTCCTAGCCACCGCGCGAACCATCGGAGCACTGGTGGCAGATAACAAACGGTAACGACGACTCAAGGAGCGGTGGAGGCCAGGCGGCACCATCAATCATCGGATCATAATTTGCAAAATGTGTTATTCCAGTGCGAAATTTGTGCCGCCTGACTGCCGGCTTTTTTGGGGGGGCAGGGGACGCGTGAGGAGTGTTCTTTGGGGGTGGTTTTGCTGCTCTAGCAACGACCACGTCACCGTGGCATTGTTTATCC
>NC_064877.1:29077500-29082500 GCF_943734665.1 Anopheles aquasalis | reverse complement strand
GAACCTTTCCGTTTGGCCAATTGGAAAATGGGTTTTTTTTTCTCTCCGCACAGCGAATGCCCTGCGGCTGACCAACGGACACAAATCCGTAAGGAAACATTCGGCAAATGGCGAATGACCCTTCCTCCCCCCAGGCGAGCATAATGTTGCGCTTGCGTGCCGGCTTAATTAAGCAAGAAAATTGTGCCAAGGTGCAACAGTGTTGCACGATGCTCCGTGAGCAAGCATTACGTACACCAACCGAGGTAGATTAGATCTTTTGCACCGCTCTTGCAGCTGGGACTGGTCCGGTCCAACGCACCAAACAGTAGCAGGAAGTGACCACAGCGCTCAGGTAACCATAAAATGCGGATGCGAATGGTCCTGGGCAGCAGCATAAAGTGGAAAAAGCGGAGGGAAGCTGCTGCTGCTGCTGCTGTTGGAGTATATCAAAAAGTTTCTTTGCCACGAAAAGATGCCCGAGAGTAGAAAGTAAATTGTTGCAATGTGATCATGCGAAATCGTTTCACTCCATCGCTGGCGCTTCCTTCCTTCCTTCCTTCCTTCCTTCCTTGCTGCCGTTCCGTTCCGGAAGGTTGGGTTCCATTATGTTTCGTACGCCAGTTGCCACCAGGTTGTTGAAGTTGGACAGCAGAAGCGAGAAGCGGAAACGGATGCACACATACACGAGGGGGGACACTCCGTGCGTGCAGGTTGCAGTCGTTCTCGGGCCAAACGGCACCGTAACACAGCGAGAACAGCGTTTAGCGACCTGGCAAGAAGCGAACCGCACGCGGCGTATTTTCTTGGGCAAATTTTCACGTTCCAGCGTTTGTTGAAACCCGACAGCTGCTCAGAACCACCGCACCGAACGGCCGGCCGGCCAGCCAGCCAGTCGGCAGATGCACCACGGAAAAAAGCGAAGCAAAACTTTCCCGTTCGCCCAGCCAGCAAGCTCGTACCCGGGGGCCGCCCGGAGAAACGGCAAAGTTGCCAGCAAGATAACGAACGATGCTGCTGTCAGCTTCCTTTCTCACTCTCTCTCACTCTGTCTCTTTCGTGGTAGCTAGCACTCTCCCTCTGTCTCTGTGCAGAAGGTGAACAAAAACCGAAAAGAGTAACGCTCGAAGTGTCTTTGCAGCTGCTGGAGCAACTTCTGGAGCTGGGACCGCGGTAACGGCATTGGCCGTGCGCACACGACGAGTGAACGAACGCCCAGGAGCCAATGTTTACCCGGGCAATGAACAAAACATAACTACTACTACTACTACTACCACTACCACCAGTACCGCTGGCTGGCCTCCACTCGTGGTGGAGTTTTGTCGTCTTTCTTTCCCAATTGCTCAGCGCCATCGAGTCGGCACCCAGCGATGCCGTTGCCTGGCTGTTCTCGGCTGGAAGACGTATGTGCTTTGGATTGGATGCTTTGGCTTGTTTTGTTTGCAGGTTGCCTCTCTTTGCCCTCTCGCCCCCCCGGGGGTTTCCCCGGTCGCTATCGCTATCGTTTGGTTCCATCGGCACATCCTGTTTGTTGGAGAGAACGTTCTTTGAACCATCTTGTCGGTTGTTGCCCGTTATAGTTGCCTCCCCAGTGCAACTCTTCCGCTGGTGAATTCGCTTGTCGGAATATTGGAAGGGCTGTGCTTAGAGGAATTGGATGCTGCTCGCACTGTGCGCTAGAAGTTATGAGCAGTGAAGTTTAGCGAAGCGTGTGTGCGGAAGAAACTAATCAATCAGCGGGAAAACCTCAAAAGCTGCCTCCCCCTCGAAGCCCAATAACGATTGAACGACGCGCACTGTGGCTGCAAAGTCTCCCGAAAGTCTCCACTTGGCTGCAGTCGATGGAATGCCAACCGAAACTCGCCCGAAAATCCTTGCTGCGCCACTTGTTTTGCGAAGAAACTTTCCTTGTTATTTAACTATATTCTTGACTATTCCAATCAAACGATTGGAAGCTAAAACCCGGAGGGGGAGGGGGGGACCGAAAATGTTCGAACCATCAGACTAACAAGCTAAAGCACAAACACAAATCAACTCCGTATCCATTGAGCCAAGTTTGACAGCAAAGTTCCACGTCTTCTTCCACAATGGAGGCTCCCGCGTTTGGTTGGAATTGGTACGGTGACCGTACATGCATAAGTGGTGCAGCGTGCAAAACATGAATAGAGAGACTCGCTAATTGTATCACACTATCAAAGACGATTAGTGTGCGTGAGTGTGGCGTTTGACAACGCAACGAGTGACAGAGCGCTTGAAGGCCCCCTGGAAGCATTGAAAGGATCGAAAACTTTTTCTTTCGTTAACAAAACTGGTCAAGCGAACGGTGATACGCTCCGGTAGTCATTCCACTCTGGCCACTGGCTGGAGCAGCACCACCGAGAGCACCATTTTCAGTGGTTCCAAGTGGCTCAAAGGTACACCTTAACCTCCCAACCTCTTGCTAATGACGTTATGGAGCGCCGATCGATGTTCGAAGTTCATACCGGTGAGTGATTTTCAGTCTACTTCAGGCTACTCCGTTTTTCCTGGGGGGGGGGGGGGAGGAAACTCCGTGGGAAAGCAGAAAAACAGAATGAAAAGAATTTCCGATGAGTCAGAGCAACCGCTCCCGGGGGGTGAGTGCTCGCTCGGTGTCGCTGTCGCTGAAAAATCTAATAATGCAATCACCAATCATCGACCAATCAACCCGGGGGCCCTGTTTGCGGGCGTGATCATCACTCGAGCGTATTATCCGCCGGCCGGTTAGCTGGCCTCCGATCGATCGAAATTCATCAGCGAATCCCGGAGCTGTCATCGACGGAGCTTAATTTTGCTGACCCAAAACTGAACCCACACTGCACTGCACTGCACTGCGCCCGTAGCGGTCCGTAGTGCGTCCGAATGTCACGTTCGCAACCGCAAACGCATCCCCTCCCCCGGTGTCGTCGTCTTCCGGTGAATGTTTTGAAGTAAAAGCGGCATGGTCTTCATCGAGCTGTGGCCCATACTGATCGGACGTGCGACAAGTGACGCGTGACCGGGAATGTCGCGCGATTGACAGACCAACGGACACACGCGGACATTCTGGGGAGGGGTTGATGAGCTCGTCACACTACGATGAGGCCTGGTAATGACATTTGCTCGAAGAAATTTGTCACCTACCATCAGGTGGTAGGTGGATGTTCCTGCTCGAGGATCGCAAATGATTTATCTAAAAACTGGAGTTTACAAAAGAATCGTCGAACGAGTAACTCCACTGCAGCATTCCAGCTGACCAGCGACCGCATCAGTAGCATCCGTTTGGATTGCGGAAAATGGTTTGCGATTGGGCCGTCCTTCGCCACCCCTATCACGTTCCGTTCCGATTCGCTGATTCGATTCGCGTTCGATGAACTGCAAAAATCTATCCGACGTCCTACGACGGCACGGTGTCGCGGTATTGCTTCCGGGTGGCGGTGAAACTCGGGGTCTGCGATCGATGCCACGGCAGTCCGCTGTGGCTGTGTCCCACGCGTGCACTACCGGAATGACGACATATTTGATTATTCAAGCATCCTTCATTCATAACGCGCTGACCGTTCCATTAGGCATCGCGAATGGAATGGGTTGCAGCCCCCCCACCGCGGGGCCGCGTGGAAATTTGTGCAACTATCCACGGACGCCACCGTATCGATTCCAATCGTCAGTCGGCAAGGGCGTTGGCTGGTTGGGAAAAATGAAATTCCATTCCAGCGCACTCCGGAGTGAATGCCTCCACGAAATGGGCTCTCCGCTTTGTTTGTCATTCAGTATCCTCGGGTAAATGGGCGTGGATGGGCAGGTGTTGACACATGGATCCTGGAATTGGACACTGGTCAACAGTTCGGCTCCAGCGGGGCAGGCATTAATTCGGAACGTTTTACTAAAAATAGACGCTGTGTGTCTGTGACGAATGTGTCACTCAGCCGGGTTGATAGCTACAATTTCTCGGATCAATTGCTGTTGGATTCTGTTGAAAGAAGAATAAATAGAGAAGCGTGTCTGAGGCTACATGAACTGGTTCCTTAAGTGACATAATTCTGACGTCATTTATTACAAGGGATCGGTTGGAACTGGACTGGCACCATAGAAGAATAGGAGGCTTTAAACGCCAATTCAATAGGTCAGTTCATTGGAATTTTACGGTTACCGCGGGTTTGTCTGAACACCGACACACGACAATCGAGCTTCCGTGTATTCTTTTGTGTTTTAAGTGGGATCAGAGGGGTTTTTGTGCACCTCGAGGTGCTATAATCTCAATTCAGATAATTTCAGGAGTGCACCAGACACCAGCGCTTTAAACTTGGTCGCCTTTTCGTGATGATTAACGTTCATTTTTAAGCACTTTAATTATATGCTTTACCATCCCGCTATCATCCCGCTTCTTTCGACCGACAGCACGTGTCCTGAATGAAATGCTTTTCTTTCACTTAATTTACCTCCACAGATTTATGATTTGCTGGAAAAAAAAATCTTAGATGATGGCAGCATGTTGAAGTTTAAAAAAAAAACCACTTCAAATAAAATTGCGATCTCTAAACATAAAATCTAAAAGTTCGCCCAACCAATGCTCCGAATGAATGCTGCCCACGCTTTTGAGTTCTTTCGAAAATCCACCCCCTCCCCAAAAAAAAGCAAAAAAAACAAACTCCGCCCCTCACGGCGAACGTTAATGAACCTGTTGATGAACGGTTAAGCTAATGTACTCTCCTCTCGGTTGCGCTCTCGAACCTGAAACCTACGTCAACCCTTCCACATACCAGCGCCTGAGCATGCGTGGCATACAAGAAGAAAGTATGGAGGCGGAGGATGAGGAGCAAGAAGGTGAAGCTTACTTATTTACACCGACACGACGGCAGACACGACGCAAACAATACACTCATGAGGGCATACTTTATGGGCCAACATCCCGATACCTGACAGCAGCACCGTACCCCCCCGCCGGCGGGGTACTCCTTCGCACGGTGGCACTCATAAATGTGTAACAAAGTGTTCGCCCACACGCACCGGATGCCACTCCTTAC
>NC_064877.1:29032500-29075000 GCF_943734665.1 Anopheles aquasalis | reverse complement strand
TGTGTGTGCGAGGGGAGGGGGGGCTAGAAGTAAGAAACACGTCACATCCGGTTACGGATCCGTCGGTGGTGTTGGTGCTGGGCTAGCTAGGGGTTAAGCTTCGGTGCCCATTCGCACGTGCCCATCGCATCACACGTAACGTGCCCGGGACCTCCAAGCACGGCATTCTGCTGGCAGACCTCCAAGATGGAAATGTGTTTCTAGGTGGCGTTCCGATGTATGTGTGAGGAGCGTCAGTGAGAAAGCAACGCCATCGCCATCGCGCCGTGCGATAATCAAATAGTGCTCGTTTGCTGGCAGGCGGATTGGGATTTCCCCCGGCTTTTTGGGAGAAAAGGAAAACTCTCGGAAAAGCTTAAAGCAAAACAAACAAAAAACGAAGGGGGATCGACCCGGACGGGCGGGCAGGCAGGGATCATCGCTTTGATGTCATGGCAGGAAAGCCTCGGTGGCATTCCTTTCACTTCGCTGCCGCCTCTCGCAATCCATAAACGCCCTGGCCGTCAGACTAACGGTGCTAAGGGTTGCGCTGATCCCGGAGTCAGTGGGAGTGTGTGCGCGCGTGTCTGTATATGTGTGCGTGAGGCACCGGAATGCAGTAATCCGAAGCCAGTGAAACCTTCAAAAGAAATTGCATTCGAAAGAAGTGCAAGTGCATCCAGGGCGTGGGAAGTGGGTGGCCGCGTTCGGTACGATTGGCCCGCTACGCCCACTTAAGGACCTTGCCGTAAGTGAAACCATCGTACGTTGTGTGCGCGTGTGGGTGCGAGTTTCGTCGAGTGAATCTAAGAAGACTTGTCGTGAGAAGATAACAGTTAGATGAGATAGAAGCGCCGGAAGGGCGCACGACGATACGACAACTGAAACCGACGGAAAAGGATCCGGAATCCCCCACTCCTCCCCCACTGGCACGGCCAGCCAGGGGTTGGATAAAACGCGTTCACAATGACAATGACGAAGGCACACACGGTGTGCATCCTGTGGATGATTATCTTCTTCAGTTCGAGTAACACAGGTAAGATGAAGGAGATGGAGATGCTTTCTTCTTCGGTTTCTGTGTCTCAGCAGCAGCATCCGATTGCCGATTGCCCTTCTCCTGTTCCGGGTGGAAGTCGAACAGGAACAGGACCTTCTGTCAGCTCTCGCTGTCGGAGGTGATTTGCGGCGAACGGAGTGATGGGGTCGTCTTTTTTAAAGTTCTCTTTCGTGCTTTCCACGTTTCCGGGATCTCCGCATCGGTGAGTGGTGCTGTGTCAGCGCTAATGCGCTCGTAGCGAGATGCGCGGTTTGTCAATCTATCCTGCGAGGTTTGCATCGACATGGCGAGCAGGGTAGGGGCGGGGCAAAGGAATATCGGTTGGCCCGTAATGGAGTGCGCTTGTTATGCGACGGTGCAGTTGCGATCGCGCTCGACTGCACCAGAGTGTGCACCAGAGTGCATTTCCGTGTGCAACGCAGCATATTGAGGGTTTTCCGTTTGCCGTCGTTTGCGATTGAGTTGCCGCGGTGGCCACTCCCCTGCCTGCTATGCGCGTAACGCCAATCTGGATTTTGTGGGGATTAAGTTCCCTGTTGGAATTCGCTTCTTTTTCCCTTCCGATCATTAGCTCGAGAGCGATCGGAGGTAACGATAGCAGCGGTAAACATTTTTATTTTGACTTTGAATTTGCAAGCGAACCACCGCTCCAGCTGTACTATAATCACTATTTGTGCTGCGTACAAACAGAATTTGATTGTAACGCTTACGCAAGCAAGTTTTATTGTTTGTCGTAACAAATTTAAATCTGACTTTGGCGCTATAATAATATTGCTACCAAAATTTTAAGGATTATCAAGTAAAATTTGAATAATTTGATCGATTTCGCGACAAATGCTATGCATTAAACGCCTTATAACAACAAGATAATATATGCATGCATTAAACGCCTCATAACAACAAGATAATATACCACGAAACAATGTTTGGCCCCGTTGTTTGTTCAATTTTGATAAAATCCCGCACTTCTTTTGATGCTCCCAGTCGTAATCACGATCCTGGCATGGTATCTATACGACCGTTTTTAAAATGCATATACCACTTATTAACTCTGCCACGAGAATGACAATCATCACCAAACCCTTTTTGTATTAATTAGGTAAACGTTTTACCGAGTTTAACAGCTAAACTTGATATTGGTTTTTTGCTGTATTATCATTTTTGTACCGACGACCCAAACATACTGTCATTTTAATTCAATAACTTTGCTTCTAGTGGACCAAATGCCATGAAATTTAAGCTGAAAATTCCACAAAGATGCACCTTTTAAACGAAAATAGCCACATTAAGATAGCGCCTCCAGAAATATTCCTATGCAAAACAGTCCTGTTCACTTTGCGACGGACCATGTATGTACGCAGATTTAGGTATTCACTGCTGCAACGAAAGAAAATGCTTAATACTGATAGGTTTATATTGTTTACAGTCTTTTTTATTGTGTTGTTATATACCACTCATTATAAAATTATTTAATAGTCTTCATTTTACGTTAAACCAAAGAGTCTCAAACCTGGTATACAGTGAACGAATGTAAGAATCAACCGCTTACTAGAGAGTGTGCATTCTCGCTGCAAAGTGACTGAACCGGTTCTACTTTGATCAATCTGCTGAATGAACATTCAGCCTTCAAATATTGGATCTCGATTGAATCTAATAAATCCTGGTGCCCCCCAAAGCCATCGCCTCGAAAGGAGCATCGAATCCCGTGCACCATGTTTGAGTTACCGATCGTTTCATTAATTTATATTTGCTCGAAGCACATAAACACATACCCACAAACGCATGCACCGGTTGTACTCTCGTTCTCCTAAATAAATATCCCAACACACAATCGAAACGATCCCTTCCCAAAAATACCCAATCCAATGGGAATGATGATGATGATGATGATGATGGAGATGATGATGGGGATGATGTGGATGATGATGATGATGGAGTAGAGATGCGCATGGAGCAGAAGTGAGCACCGAGCAGCACCGCCGTTGTTTGCGTTACGTATCAATATTAAAATACCAAAAAAGGCTCGCCAACCATGCCGTGGGAAACATTCTCTTCGGGAACGGAGATTTGGGCCTTCACTCCTTCACACACCCTACTTTATCCCCCCATTCGCAACGGGATTGGCATGCAAATGATCAACGACACCGAAGCGAGCACCGCTGACGACGATGGCGACGGCATTCCACGCATGAGAGGCAGACGGCGCACGGCAATTGAATCACAAAATCTTAACGCACTTCCGCGACATTCACGGTGACAAAATGCGGAATTGAGCAACACACTCACACACCTACGCAGGGTCAGGGTGGGAAGAAGAAGGAGCATAAACAAAAAAAAAAGCGTAAAAACCACCATTTATGCTCTGGCGCTGCACGCTTCACCATGGCCACCATTCCTGATTCCCGTGGCGGATTTGCGATTTGTGTGGCCCACTGCCACCGACACCGTGAGGCCGTTTTTGATGATTGACATAAAACGGGGCGGCGCGTTGAATAGCTGGCCCCTCGGGGAGGGGGGAGGGAGGGATTTTTGGGGGAACAGAACCGACGTCGTTGCGTTGCTGGTTGCCACCCCGTTGTTTGCCGGTAGCCGGGGGGTCGAGAGCGGTTGAGAAGCATAAACTTTTCGGCTTTATCAGTGTGTAAGGGCTGATTGCACTGGCTGGCTGGCTGGCTGGCTGGCAGGCCGGGTGCGGCTGTTTGACGTGCTGGTGGTGCTTGTCAAATAATCACAATCCTCTGGATGGAACTTTACACAACCAAATACCGGCGCTCCAACCCACACACCTACACACTCGCACGTGTGCCCTTACCCTGGTGAGGCGAACGAAGCCGCGTTGTTTATGCATTTATGGGGTTTTATTTGCGTTGGTAGCTATGGTATGCTGTGCTATGCGTTGGCGTTGGTTGGTGACTTTAAAATTTGCCAAACGAAACGTTAGGATTACTACCCACTGCCCGCTTTCCTCCACTTTTCCATCTAGATCCCCGCGGGCAAATGATTTAATGCGGGAACGTTACCACCACCCAAGCAGCGTGCGATGGAGCGATGGAGGCGCCGGGTGCTTTACGGTGACCATGCGCCTCCATTCTCCAAAAGAGGAAACCCCCCGTTCCTCCAAAAGAGGAAAACCCGTTCAGTGGGGGCTGGTACGGGGTGGGAATAAATGTTCATACCCATCACCCACTCCCCCTAACCCTTCCTGTATCACCAATTCGGTTGGTTAAACACTGGTGGCATCACATTTCATCGAGTTTTTCGCTTTATTTATTGAAGAAAAATTTGGAAAAGAAACTGAAACCACGGTTCGGTGGCTGCGCAGGGGGAAACCCACTCAATGGTACCATCTAATTGATGACGGTTGAATGCGTACCCAGCCGGAGCACCACCCACAAGGACGACAACCGGACGCACGATTGTTTTATGTATCGATTGTATAGGCGACCATTTCGGGTTTATTGCATAATTTGAGCGTGGCACTTTCAAGCCACACCAGCCCCTCCCCCTCCCCCCCTGGTGGATTGTGCGGTGAATAGCGTCAGCCTCAGCAATTTCCATGATATATTCCTAGTGGCCATCATTTAACCCCTCGACAGAGAGACTGAGAGAGAGAGAGAGAGAGAGAGAGAGAGAGAGAGAGCGTGCTCCGGGATGGCTTCATCATCACACAGAGCCCCGTATGGTTTTATCGTTTCATTTTTGTTTGTTGTTGCTGCTTGGGGTACGAGTGCGGCTCCGTGTGTCCCCTCTTTCACCAATTGCCGGATGAAACGTAAAACCGTTTTGATGCAGAAATTTAATCAGCTCTACGTCCCGGTCCCGGTCCACAGGCCGTGGCATTTTTCATGTTTTAAATTACAATTTAATTTCTTTTATGAAACGATACGCCCCTCGCATGATGCCCAGTGCTGAGAGCCGGGGGAGAGACGAAGGGAACGCACATGGATTGGACTTTTATTGGCAGATAAAATGGCGGCACATGGTATGGCGTACGGTATTCGTGTTGTCAGGTTCGTTCACTCGATTCGTCCGGTGTCGCTCGGAGTGCACCATTAGCAGCACCCAATCCCAATTGGACAGTTAATGGTTGGGAGGAAGTTGGGAGTTGGAAGTGAAGAAGGATGCCGCTGTACCGGTTACCGGTGGAGCAGATAACTCAAATGTATCATTTGACCAATGGATGGCGTCAATGATTTATGATCAATGGATTGAGATTCGCTCGGATTGGATTGCTACCCCTGGGTTCGCTTCCCATGTCGTTTTGATTCCCTATCCCAGCATTACTGTAAGCACGTGTGTACGAATATATGCGTTTGTATATTTGTATGATGATTTGATTCGTTTTATTAATGGAATGAATTTGATTAGCTATCCATCATACAATTACGACGTAATGGTTTTGTTTTCTAATGCCGTCTTATCGAATATAACGCGAGCATAGACGAGGTCGAGGACTATGAAAAACGCTCCAACTAAAATGGATAACCATTGCCTACGATCGACACATCGGTTGGCTAATTGGTGAGCTTTCTCTCTCTTCGAATTAACATAAGGCAATTAGGCGTCTAGAGCCGTCTTTACTTTACTGATGAAGCACGCGCAATCAGCGGAGTGAGAACTAATATTAAAAGACAGACACACATATACGCATATCAAAGGCACAATTCGTCGTTAGTTAATGGTTGGCTGGTTTTATGAGTCTACCACCGTTACTTCAACTAAAATCTATACAAGCAAAGGAAAGCAAAATCCCAAAATAAAAGGGAGGAACCATCGGTCGATCCGAAATCATCCTCTCACCCATTCCATCCCACCACACCAGTACCAGCACGCACCGTTGAAGGCAATAATCGTTAATTATACTTCCCTCCCTCACCACCCTCACGATGGGGGTGGTTGTGGTTTTTCGATGGTGGGGAAAAAATAGCTGAAACGTATCATTGATCAAATCAAGCGGCAGCTTCTCTTCTTTTCCGCGTCTCGATCCGATCCTATCTGAAATCACGCTCCTCGCTTGGGGTACAGTTCGATTGAATCGGAGCGGGGCTGGCCATCGCACCGCACCGCTCGCTGTTGCCTCACTTTTGTGCTCCATCATCAGGCAACCACCGCAACGATGCCGTTCGGTTGTGTTGATAGCCCAAGTGAATCCTCGGGCTTTCGGGGGCAAAGTGAAGCCGCAGCTCGGTCGCGGATATCGAAAAGAATGGCCAAGGAACACGCAGCTACGCAGCGTACCATAGAGAATCTGCGGTTCAGTTGGAATGGCTCGCGATGGGTCCTAAATCGGGGAGGCGAAACCACATTTCATCATTAGTGAGCCAGCGATCAAGCGACCAAGTGTTGTCTTGTTGCCTGCATTGGATGTATTGGTAATGAGTTGTGGCAAAAAATCCCATTTCACGGATCAATTCACGCCTCTCCAAACGTATCGCAGGCTGCGCTCAGCGCTCAGCAAGTTGGAGGGGCAAAAACACACTGACCCAGTCCCTGGCTGAGCACCGGGACGAGTTTGCGTACCAAGCGACCAGCATAAATATTCATTTAAGTCCCGCTTCTGTGTTAGCTGGAGCGCTGAAGGGAGGCCAACGCACAGGAAGCCACAATCTGATATTCGCGATGCTCTCGCGTTTCGGTGCGCGATTACGTTATTAAAACATTTTCACTTAATGTGTCTCATTTTGTTCGTTTTGGGATCTAAAAGGTGCTCTTAGGGGGCAAACTTTTCTTATTTTCATTTTGATATCGTTGGAGAGAATACTTTGAAAGGAAGCTTGAGCCCTTTCTGTTGGTTTTTAACACAATTTCTCATTCGAACCAAACATGTATCATTCAAAAACCCTCACCAGAAGCTGATTGGTCAACGCAAAAAAAAGCTAATCAAAGCACACGGTCAACAGTTCTGCCAGTCGGTGACTCGGTGTCAGCATTCCCGACCCGTTTCTCGTCTGCCAAAGGTCGAACACATCAAAACATCAAATATGTTGCACTTTCCGTTTTTGGGGCACACAAAAAGAAACATAAGCCAGCGCAAGCATTAAATCCCTTTCCATCAATCCGCTTCTCGACATGTTCTCGGCGCGGGCCGGTTTTGATTTGCTCAATTTCAAATCCATCTCTCGAGCCACGGCCACCATCGCCACCACCACCACCAACATCAATCAGTGCCTCACGAGATCACGCAATCAAAAAAGCCGACAGCAATGAAATGTTGGTTGGTGAATGACGAACCTGGCGGCGCGCTGGAGTCGGCAAGAATGGGAAGAACGAGAAAGATATGCTAACCATCTGGTCGATTCCGAGCGATATCGGCCATTGGTGGTCGGTCGGTCGGTCGAACTCGGACATCCTTCTCCCATGCCCACAATGATTGCTTCCGTACCCATCCATCCATCCATCCATCCGTCCGTTGTTCGGTCTGTCCGATTGCACCGCCGGCCACATGCCAGTTCATTTCCGGTCACTCTTTCGTCGTCCTCCAACCTTTCCGTAGGCTATCCACCCCCTCCAAGGGGTGGGAAACAAGGGTAGTAATGGCGCAGGTTGGAAAGGGAGAGCACACAAAAACAACAACAACAAAAACTCCGAGCATCGGTAGCTTCGGGCAATAAAACGATGACTAAGCTGAAATCGAAGTCGAACCGATGAGGGAGGTGGTACGCACCCTTCACCTCCCCCGCTCGAGAGCGATCGAACGATCGATCCCACCCTTGTCCATGCTGTTGCTTCTCGCACTCACTGGCTGGGTAAAAATATTTACGACCATGCTGATTATGCAGAATAAATCAAACCATGTTCCAGGTCCGTTCGATCCCCTGGTCGCCTACGTATTCCTGGCACCGAAAAATACGATCCGAACTCAGCATCGGAGCAGTGGGAAAGAGGATTCGCCTCCATTTGCGTCTACCACCGCCAGCGGGCGTTTGCAAGCGGGCACAGCACAGGAACGGGCTTACTTAAAAAATGTAAAATATTCCTCCACCAGCCCTTCTGCTAGCGCCTGCTTGCCCCTTGCTAATACTACTTCTTTTTCCGCGCGCGCTGTAACTATGGTAATGATGATTGAATTTGAAATATAAACCTCAACCTGTCGCCAACCTATTGCGCCATGTTGCAGCAAAAGCAGCAGCAGCAGCCATGAAACAGGTGGTAGAAGACGAAGCAACCAACATTGTCGTTCACGATGGCCCGAAGGCGTTTCCATCCTATCATCCGTCCGTAGCCAGCCAACTTCACAAATTGACACAAATGCGACGAACGGAGGCGTTCGAGCGCAACGGAACCATCGTTACGTCCATTTGCCGGATTGCGTCGCATGGCAAGGATTGTGCCAAAGGTCCTGGAAAGAAAGTGCTCGGAGTGCACGCGAAAAGATGTGCCAACGTTATGCAATTGGAATTAAATTTAAAGAAAATCATTAAAGTAAATGCAATTCTTGAGCTTTTACTTCCGCGAAATGGATGGACAAGATGGACCCCATTGCGCTCGGTTTGCTTCTTCTACCTTGTTCACTCAACCATATCCGGGGGCCATGGGGGGGGATATGGTAATGGAAAAAGCAAATGGCGTAAGTGGCATTTGCTGTGAGTAGCTTCCAGTTTAGCGGTAACAGCGAGTGAGGTTAGGATTCGCTGTGTTCTGTGGTGTATTGAGCGAATTATATTATATTTCACTACAAACTAGCTGGGGCTCAAAGCACAAGAACCAGGAACGAAACATCTTCGAAATTTTCAAGGGTTTCGGGGAAATTTTCAAGGGCATTTTTCATTTTCTATTCATATTGGGCATCCACTTGAATAATTCAATGACAAGAGGAATAGTTGGTAAATAAAAATATTTTAAGTATAATTGGTTTGTGTAGTTTCATTTTTCTTGAGTATAGAACAGAACTGGTATGATGAAGAGATTTTTTTGTTTAGAGCAAAAGATAACATATTTTTTGTGAATAAGACACCATGCTTTCGAGGCGCGAGCGCACCTAAGAGCGGACAATTGAGACAAATGCTCTCTAATAGAACGACTCTCGCCGCACCTGTGCTATCTGGTAACAGGTGATTCAAATTCATCTATTAAAATATGTCCATTGACATTTTAGTGTCCATGTAAAATATGTCCATTGATCATTAATGTAGCAGATAAATATAGCTGTTAGCATCATACCAATAATGTCGCTTATCTCAAACCTACGTTGGAGTGAAAACTGGATCTCATCAATATCCTGCTCACTATGACGTCAATACGCTTGGAATGAGTTGCACCGTACGTAACATGTATGTGTGTCTGTGAGTGTGCACCATTAATTAATGTTTGGGTGACAAAAGCCCCTTAACCGCCCCCCCCCCCCCCCCTGGGGTACTTTTTGCCCCACCACCGGAGAAATTGTTTCCAAGAATCTGCGCCAAAAGCTCCCATCGTTTGCCGCTTCCTGTTGTGGCTGTTTGTCAATAATCAAGATATATGTCATGTTACTGGCGGACTTGCTGCCATGTTCCCGGAAGGTTAAGGCATAGTTTGTGTGGGGGATTGGCGATGAATTTGCGGCCAACCGACCTGTCGACCTACATCGGTCCCCTGGGGAAGGAGAAGCTTTTCCTACGAGCCACTCGCCACTCGCCACTTGCCACCATTAATCGATCAAGATGGCGAAAGTTTCCTCCTCGTCGCCGCTCGCTCTTCCTTCGAACAGCTCACAAGCACACACAAACACCCAAACGCACACCAGGGTGTGGTGGTAATAAGAATTTAGTGTTGTGTCAGTGCGCGGAAACCCACGCGTTGCTGCTAGAACGTCGCCGAGCATTAATGTATGCAAACAAAAATGGTTAATCTTCTCGCCCCGTCCCCGCCCCTGGGCCACGGTCTACAGTGACCACAAGGCGGGCCACACCGGCAGCTAAGGGACCGACGAGCCGGCACCGGGCGATATTGGCCCTGGGGGGTTTATATTAGCTTTTCGCCCCCTGGTCGACATTATGAAGATACATGACGTACACACCGGCACACCGCACACAGAGTGAAGGGCAAGTCGGAACTTAGTCTCGGTAATGATGACAAAATGGCATCACGACACGGAGCGGAAGCGGAGAGAGTAGAACGCCACAAAGCAGACACTTCCTTCCTTCCTTCCTTCCTTGCGAGCGAGTGAGTGAGCGACTCCGGCCAACTCGTGCTACCCGCGGGAAAACCTAATCCGATCCGTCGCCAACCGTGGCCTCTCTACCAGGGAGGGTAGGGAAAGGACAGAACTCCATATTTGCTAATCCCCTGGAATGTGGCGGTCCGCTAGAACGGAGGAGAAGCCTGGGATAAGGATCCGGATTCCGGCTTCTTGTGCCGTCAACCGTTGGCCAGCAGGCTGGATTGTTGTGCTTGCTTTGGACTTTGACGAAGGCACCACTGAACTCCGAAGCCTAGCACCGGACAACCGGTAACGGTAGTCCTGTAGCAAGACAAGCTGGCGCCGGACGACGTTCTGCTGCCCTGACGAAGGGCGATGAGAGTTCTGATCCGTACATTTCATAATCAACTCCAAGACGTCCCGGACATCGTAACAATCGCTTCTGTGCCAACGAACCCTTGTCCAACGAACGCAGCTCTATACTGGTGTTTTCCAAAGGGACGCGGCTTTTGAGCACTCCAGCCCCCCCCCCCCCCCCCCCCCCCCAAAAACTGATGAATGCGTGCGAAGGCAGACCGCAAACATCGTCAGCACCGTCGGAACGGTATGACAATCGAAAGAAAGTAGGACAAGCGTCGTCCACGACGTCATGTTTACGCCTGTCGTCATCGTCACCGCTAACTGTTGCGTTTGTCCTTGTCGGTCGGTCGGAACGAGATCCTGTCACCACTCTGCTCTGCTCTGCTTTGCTCTGCTCCATTTCCGGTCGGAATGAGTCGCTGCTTTTTGCATTGTATACATCCGGTCGCTGGTTCTTCCCACCACCCTACCCCCGGGAGAGAAGGAACGGTGAATGGAAACGGCTAGAACGAAAAGCCATTCCCACCCCGGGAGTCGCTACCCCTGTGCTTATGTGAACATTCGGGAGAGAATTAAGCAAAATTGTTATTAACTTAGGTCATTAATCTAAATGTAGCCCTCTTGTGATGGAGCTTTTGTCGGTTTCCGCCAGGGGGGGGGGGGGGGGTTGGAGGGGGCACAACACCTGGTAGCACCTAGGCCACTTTAGCGTCATTAAAAATCTCGCAAAAAGCATAAATTATCCACAAAATACGAATTAAAATGAACCATATTTTTACTGCGGGATAAGAAAGAACTGCCAGTCCCGGTCCGTCGTTGGTCACGTCATTTGACATTGAGCAAAGGACACAATTCCGAATGCGTAGATCCGGAGCGAGCACTGGGAACTCAACTGAACTGGCGTCCTTGGGATGGGAGATACAGACGGCCAATCTGCCATTAGTGTCTGTAACCAAATCCCCTTTTAAAGTACGTAATTTTAGCACCTAAAGACGCCCCGAAAGCCTGTTCCCACTATCCAAAGGACACGAAAACGATCCCTAAAGTATCACTTCACCCCTCCACCCTACCGCTCTCTCAGGGGCAGTGCGTTGTGATGTGTGATGTGATCGTTTCCGGTTTCATTTCTCGCAACAAAACACATACACACTCGCCGTGAGACATTCTGGCATCGCACAAGACATTTACCAGCAAGCAGGCATCCCGGGCACCCCAAAGGCACCCCAAATGAAGCTCTTGCAATGGACGGACGGACGGATGGGCTACGGAGGACGCGATTGTCTGAAATGACAAATGTGACTTCCATGCTCGTCGTGTGAGTGAGTTGGTCTGTACTGCGTCTGTGTCTGGTCTCCGGGTTTTCTGACGCCGATTCGGACTGTCTTCACTTTGTCTTTGTCCTTTGGGGTGGTACGAGGTGGTTTTTCTTCAAATGCCGTCCCGTCCGTAGGGGAGCAAGAAGGATTATCACGGCTACGGAGCTCCTTTTGCATGTCAGAATCGGTGTGGTTGGTGCTGCTATTGCTGCTGCTGCTGCTGCTGCTGCTGCTGCTTCTTGCTGACGTGTTGCTGATCGTTGTCATGTCGTTGATGGGGTTGGCTGGTGAGATGGTTTTTGGGGGAAAAGATTTAGCGACCATTTTACGACCACCAATCGAGCAAGTGAAGGGGACGAGTAAAACAAATTCCCCTGCAGCAGCGAGTACACCACCACCACCACCACCACCACCACCGGCAGCAGATTAATGGACGCTATTTATAAAAGTGTAAATCGTTTTATCGCACTCACCAACTCACTCACCCAGTAGGTTCCAGGATTCTAGGTTTTCCCGGATTTTTTTTCCCTCCAGAGTTCCCTAACCCGAAAACGTGAAGCACATCATTTCGCTTATTTATGCTGAGTTTGCCCGCCACCGTGTGCCTCTCGGTCTCCGCGTGGCATTCTTTTGTCGGGGATCTCATTCCCCCACGCGGTCCCTACAACGCGATCAGAGATAGCGCAAAACGGGACACGGGAGCTTGGCTAACGGTGGCCGTTGGAAACTGGACAATGACCAGCATAGGCCCAGGCCAATGGTTTTGCACAGCAAGCTGCGCAAAGGAGTGTGTCTGCGGCTTTCGGTATCCGATTAATTATGCTCTTCGGTGTAAGGGTGTTAATTTGTGGTGTGATTCTTTTGTTTTTTTGTTTTGTTTTTTTTCTGTCCTAAATTGCGCGTTTGACACAAGTTGTGAAGTCATTAATGGGCCGCGGGAGGTTGGCGGGTACGTGAGTTATTCTGAAGAACCTTTTGGGCACTTGATCGTAGATAATGAAGCGTTACTTAACATTCATCATAACGATGGCTTTGTTGGTCTGATTCAATTATGAGTCTGGCATGCTCATTTAGAGAACCAATATTTAAGCTTTCTTTCCTTGCTTTCTGCTTTTCTTGCTTGCTTTTGCTTGCTAGCTCTGATTGGTCTTTAGATTGGGTTGAGATGGGATCTGATCTTTGGTCACATTATTCTTAGGAGCGACCATTTCTTGTTTGTACGCAACCAGCAATGTCTGTCTGTTGTACGAAGTTTCTAGTTGAAGAAAGATTTTTTTCCGTATAGCAAATTTATCATTATTCTTGATTAGCTCAATTCTTCTTTTTAACACAATTCTTCTATCCTTATTATGAACAAGATGAGAATGAAAACAGTCCCCTGCATGATACGATTGGTTATAACTAAAAGAATAGTCCTCGCAAGGCGAAAATAATGCTTGAACTCTACTATTAAAAAAATCATTCTTACATATTCATTTTTGGATGAATTTAACGATTATGTCAGTTAAATGAAATTAAAATATTATTTATTGTTTCTGAATGGTTCTGAATATTTATATTTGTTTCTTATGCTTGTATACACGTTTATAGATTCGAGGAATTTATGAGAAGTGAAATACTTACCAACAAAATAACAATCAAGTAGTATTTCATGTCCATAGCAGACCAATCACGTACAGTATCCGAAAAACATCAAACAAAAACATACCGACAAAAAAAGGGAAAACAAAACCGCACCGGCATAATAGATTGCACATTCCAAACGGTAATGCACTTCCGGATACTCTATGGATACCTACATCCTGTCGCTTTCAAAGAAGATCGAACGAGAGCCAGACAACGACGCTTCTCTCTCCCACGAGGGAAGCACCAAACTGGACGAAAAGCCATCAGAGTCAGTTGCCTAAGCTTCTGCACACTACTATCCTACCACTATCTAGAACAACCGTAGGCATTGTTATGTGGCGCTTGGAATTCATGGCCGCATGCTCACTCGCTTGAAGTGGCTCGCTACCAGACGATAAGGCACACCTACTCACCGCTCAGGGCATCCGCTGCTCCCTCCATTCCGGCAGCACGTTGCTCTTGTGCGGATCAGTATTTTTCGAAAATGTCTTCAGTCACCACCACCACCACCAGCAACAGCCCCAGTCCAGTTTTCTTTCACTCAAGGGTTTCGTGCTCATCCTCATCCGTGTCACGAACCACCGTGAGTGAGCCGGGCCACCGGCCCTGCATTCTTCGCCATGGCCATGCCTGATGCTATGCCCAAAGACCAAATTATTATCGTTATTATGCTGCAAGCATTCGGGCGCGAAGAGCTCTACCACCCAGCCGTTACCGTCGACCGTCGTTGCGGAATGGATTGAACCGGTTCGTTGAGTGTGGTCTCCAACGGGATGAATAATTTATCCTCCAATAATTACGTTCCATTCTCTGCTACGATGAGCCCTGGCTCACGGTTGGGGGTTCGACCTGATGTTAACATTTTCAATTTCACCCTGACCTTTTCACGAATGCAGATCGCGGTACATCGAGAATCTTTTGCGCGGTACACGCGGAGCATTCATTATGTTGTTCACTGTGGATTGTTTTGTGCGACCGACAAGGGCAGAGGTGGCTCAATCGAAAGTAATTATGAACCACTTACGCTTGATCCATTCCGAACAAATCAAGCGTTTAACCATCGTTTACATCCAGCAGCGCTGGGTGAACATATACAATCTGCATCAACACGGAAAGAGAGAGAGAGAGAGATAAAAAAAACTGAACTGATCCCGATATCGATTGGATATTTCGCTTTTTTCCTATGCTTCTCGTTAATCACTACCGGTAGACCAGAGATAACAGTCCTTTCGTGGCTGCATGAAACATTATTTCGATCCTACCACCCACTTCCGGTTCCTCTCCGCTCCGTTCGCTCTCTTCCTCGCAAGTGCACTGATTAGATTACAGCAATCGAGTGACTTTGTGTGCATACCGGTGACCTCAAATCAGTAGCCGATAGCTATTGTGGCTAACGAGAAGCGCTCAGTAAATCTGCGCTCAATCCGTGCCTCACCACACGGTCAATTGTAAATTAACTTTTTTGTACTGCCAATCATGCTTCCTGCAGGCTGGACAACCTGTTGGTGCGAACAAAGGCTCAATTAACTACGTCCAACTGGAGCCATATGGGAGCATAATGAACCACATCATTGCGTAACGTGAACGTGATGGAAACGGGTTTGTGAAAATGGTCCTTCTAATATCACTTTGTTGCTTCAATTTATTGCGTCCCCATAAGTGCCGGGTTCGCCATTTCGTTTATTAGAAGCAATTGATGGGAAAGTTAAAAAGGAAAACTACAACAACAGCAAAAAATGGAACTAAAACGACCACCTCGCCATTCTCCCTTCCCTAGGTCAGCATTTGTTGGAACGAAGCCCACAAGCGTACTCGAATGGAAACGTAACCAGGGGAGGTGGGGGTGAACGGAGAAAAATGTAGTTCATTTAAAACAATTTCCTCTGGCGCCTGGCATTCAATTTATTACGTATTACGGAGTACTGTATTCGCTACAGCCGCCGGCGAACCGGGTTGTCCGTCTTTAGCCGTTCGAAATGGAATCAATTAATTCGCTCCTCGGCCCTGGCTCGCCTTTATGGCCCCCCGGGAGAGGGACGGATGGTGGCCAACTAGGTTTCCAATCGCTATATTGAACCATTTCTCATCATCGGTTCGCTTTCATGGCTAGTTGCCGATGACCAGCCAGTGCTGCGTTCGTTCGTTCGTTCGTAGATGGTTTCACTCCAGTCCGGGCCGGTGTCCGTTATGGCACCGAAGGAATCAAAGCTCGGTTCTGCGTTCCGTGCAGACGGCATACTAACCATGGCTGAGGTTTCTGTGCGAGTGAGCCGGGAGCGGCGGCGGCGGCGGCGGCGGCGGCGGCGAACGAGTGATTGGTAGACGGTAATTTAATAGAACAAATCGAGACATCATGGCATCGCGCTCCGTGCGAGTAAACCTTATTAAGTGATGAAGTCAGCTTTGATAGTTTTCAAATGCTATTTGCTCGGTTCCCTCCGGTTGGTCTTCTGCTGCACCCTCCTATTTAGTTTATTGGATTGGCTCATTGTTCATGAGAGAAGCAACGAGCTGCATCCATCACGAGTGCAATTTGCTGTGCAACAAACGCACTGCATACAAACGATGATATGTGTAAGTGGCCATGATGATAAGCTGGCTGGAGACGGGGAGTCAAACTTTCCCCCCTAAACCTGTGGCGTCAGTTCGTTGGGGGAGTTGTTCATCCGGATGGTGAAGATCGGCCCGGAATACCTTCACACGACCGCAAGCAAGCGAAAAAGGATTGGTGCACTGCTGCACAACTCTTGCACCGCCATGATAATGAGCTTGTTGAAACTAAATTACTCACCCAACTTCGAGGGTGTCGTGTCTTCTGCCCTGATACCGCTGGTAGTATGAGCAAACTAGTTAAGTCAATTAGGTTGAGAATTAATTAAAAGATTATTTCTCTTCGGCACCATTTTTAACTTTCGCGAAAGGAGCAGAGCTTAGTGCCGGCAAAGGTCGCTGGGTGTCTTTTCGATGGAAGTAAATGGGACCCACTGGTGGCAGGGAATGAGTTCCTTTTAACGGAATTTGCTTTCGTTTTGCGGCAGACAGGAGGTAGTAAACAAGATATAAATTACGAGAACTAACCACCGATCCGATAACGAGCTGTACTGTCACCAATCCGTCTTCAATCCTGGAATGGAATACGATCGTCGACGACAGTCAACCGTGTTTGACGGATTAAAATTGTCCACCACATGTGATGTGTGACCCGAGCGGGAAATGAAAAATTGGGGAAAAAACTGATCAACGTCTTTTTTTGTGCACAAAAAAAAATCAGAAATAAAAATTGGACAACCCACGACCGCACTCACTCGTCCTAACTCCGATCCGACAACCGATGGTCCCGGGTTCGAGTGCGGTTATCGTTCGCAATTGGCCCCGGGTCCGCCGTCGGCGATCCCAGACCACCAAAGACCCACAGAGAGCGACCGCCAGAAGTCCAGTGGACCGTGCACGTGAATGATTTGACGGCTGATGAAGGAGCAATCATAAATAGAAAGTGCGTTTCGCCCTTGATTACCTCCGGTAGCAAAAGCGTCAACGTGAGAAGGCATCCTTCCTCGAGCGAGGGAGCGAGCGAGCTGAGTGATCATTACCGGGCCCCAAGTCGGCCCTACGGTCGCTCCTTCGGTCGCTATTGATTGAAACATTGAATGAATAATAAATTAGAATTTAATGAAAGCGAAACATTTCCCCCACGGGGCACACCATGGGGAAGGGTCTCCGGATGTGGACTCCGGACTCATGGGCCACCGCTGCTGACGACGATGGTTGCCCAGTGCGGACGACAGGAGATACCAGTGAGTCGCGAGCGACCGACCAACCGACCGACCAGTCCAGTGGACCAGTGAGCCGCTGATGTCCCAGCTGACCGTTGCGCCCGGTGCGGTGCGTAATGTGCCGGTGACCGCCGAGGAGCAGATCCAACCTTCGGTCAGCCACGGCAAATTGCCCTGCTCGATAGCGTTTTCGTTGAAAAACGAGAAAAAAAAATACAGAAAAAAGGACGAAAGAAATATACTTTCCTCGCAACACATTTCGCTGTCACGACAGTTCCACGAAGCCACTGTGGATGTCGCTTGTGGACAGTAGGCTCCGTTGATGACGGGGTGGAGGGGAGCTGCAAAGCATAATGAACTCATAATAATTTCGAACCCTCGAAGCTCGTCGGTCCGTTGGTTGGTCAATTGGTGAGTGTCACCGACGGTTCCCTTTTGCTTCTAATTTTGTTTCTTCTTTTGCTTCTTTCTCTTCTTTTTTTTACTGGTACTGGCCCTCCATTACTTCGCTACGAAGTGCCGTTAATGAGGAGCTGACTTGATTAGGAGTGCGACGACGACGACGACGACGACACCACACCACAGCAAACGCGCACAGCACATTACCTACGCAATGCGTGGCAGTGAAATGAATCGGAATTCGAGGGTGGGAGGCTGGTGTTCTGTTTACGCACGTGCTCATTTTATTTTCTGTTGTCTTCTGGTTGGTTGATTCGTTTGCGACTTTTCGAATATTTGACAGCGGTCTGTGGGGAGCGTTCCATTTCGGGTGCTCCATTTCTTCGTTTTTGAAAGAAACATTAACATTTGAAATTAAGTATTCCAATGAGTGTTTAAGTGTCACGGCGGGCCGGCGGGAGAAGATGGTTCCATTTCAAGAACTTACCCTCGCGAAAAGTAAATAACGATTTCAATGAAACCGACGGCAACAATCTGTTTGTGTTGCCAATAACCATAAGCTCCATAAGATTCAGTTGTCCTGGGATTGATTTGCTTTGTTCAGTTAGAACTAGCTCGTTATTGAATTACAATAAGTATTTGTAAGTATGAGAAAAGAAGTAATTTAATATTTAAGAAACGCTTTAAATAAGAAAAAGAAGCAATAAATAGCACCAATGTATAAAGTGTAACAAATTGTTCACTAGTACTACAATTTGTAGACGTTCAGCAACTGCAACATAAACTTTGCATAAACCAAGTACCATCCTTTTGATTCATTTTCTGAAATTAATACAATGGAATCAGAGTTTCCAGTTGAGAGGTAAACCAAGAGGAACACAAAAGGATCCGTAGTTAGTTTTAATATTGTCCTCTATCATCATAATCCAAATGCCCAACTAAACCGACGGAGTCTAAGTCCGAGGACAAACAAAGGATGCTTCAATTAGGCAACAATTTCAGAAAAAAAAACAATCAAAACATGTTCTGGATACGACTTGCTAATTGAATGAATGCGCCCGTGCAGCTTAAGTTCGGATCACTATCACTCGGAGAGCGATAGCGAGCAAAAGTATACTACTCGCCGGTAATCACAATTCGAAAGCAATCTCTGTTGTAAACTGTTTAATTGAAGTGAATTTTTCAAACACAAACACACAAACACACTACGAAAGAATGGCTAGCAAATGTATCCCTTTGGGCCCTTCTGGTGGACAAACGGTCCGGTAACGATCCGAACCAAACCACCCAAACAACAATGCCATTATGCAAGTGCATCCTCTAATGTGTTTCAAGCGAGAATGCTGGGCCACTTTGCAACTTTCACTATGGCCAAGCGTGCTGGCATGTCGGTGTATGTATGTGGGTGTGTCAGTGAAACGGGAATTGGCATTTGAATATTTTTTCCATCCATTTGGAAACCATTGTAACCGGTCAAGTGCCACGGCACGAGTCTCGCTTCATCATGCACGATAGAAAGATCAACCATTCTCCCTCTCCCTCTTTCTCTCTCTCGCTCTCTCTCTCTCTCTCACCTTCTCTCTCTCACAGACATATCTGCCTCTGTATCCTCTGTTTGGCAACTTGGTATTTTGTTTGGAAATTGTTTAGCATAACTTTTGTTCCAGCAACCAGCAAACGGCCGGCGGTTCCGAGGGCCCTGCCCGCTTTGTACCGGGTGGACAATTCACCTCCACCACCGGAAACCACCGGCACTATCATCGACGGTACAGAGCAGCACATAAACAATACAGTCGTTCTGTCTGCTAACGGGCCAGGATCCTCGGTTGCTTTTCCTGCTGCTCCTCATGCTCCTCTAAACCGGCCATCGCCACCACCACCATTGATGGCAAGCTGACATATAACCGGCTACAAATAACATAAACTAGCTTCCCCTCCCTGCCACTTCCTGCCTTTCAACCAACCAACCAACCAACCATCCATAAACAGCTCGGCAGCACTCGGCCTCGAAGTTGAAACGCCATCCTCGAGAGCGATTTGCGCGAGTCGATGCGCCCCGGTTTGCCCTGGGAATGGCTTTCCGTCCCGACCATCCCGAACCATCCTGATCGACGAGGCGGCGACGGTGACGGCGACAGTGGCGGAGGTTCAGCGACGGCCGGTCCCGGTGCCAAACTTTGTCCCGGAGCCCAGAGTCCGCTTCTGCTGGCGATGATATTTATGGGAGGAAAATATTCCATTTAGTGTCCTTTTCGCATCCTCGAGGAACCGCAATACAAACTGGTTTACAACTTCCAGAACCGGCTGGCGGCCACCCAGAGGCGGCACACCAAGGTGGGATGGTGGACAAATCTATGCTCCGTGAAGCATCGAATCCCGGGGCCAATGGCATGATGCACGTTCGTTCGTTCGTTCGGAGCAAAGCACCACGTGTGCCACTGGCGTGGGTATGAGCTGCTAACGAGAAGGGCACCTGTGACTTTCCCTTTTCTCTCCGTTTCGCTCCCACTCCCACTCAGCATCGCCACTTGCTTCCCGTTCGGTAGCGTCAAACTAGCGCCTCTTGGAGCAAGTGGCAAGCAAGCAAGCTGCCTGTCTGCCTGCCTGCCAGGAGCCAGAAGCCAGGAGCCAGGAGCCTGAGTGTTTGGTTCAAATTTCAATGTCTCATATTTTACGAGCTACTGCCAGTGGCAGGGAAATGGAATCACAATTTATGCGAGTGCCTCTCGGGCACTCGGCAGCCCTGTGTCCCCGTTTCCTCCTTTCCTTCTCCATCCCGCTTCCCAATCCTTGAGTGGTTCGCATGGAAAGTGTGTTTTTGCCGCCCCGGAAAGCAGGGCCAGGGGAGTTGCGATGCGATGTGGAGCTCAATGATGCTGCTCGTCGTACGGTTGGTCGCCGCTGGGCCGGCTCGGTGGTTGGGTGGGCAAAATTTCAAATGAGTTTTGGAGAGCTTCTTGCTCTGTGCCCCGGAGCAGCAGCAGCAGCAGCAGCAGGAGCAGGAGCAGCAGTAGTGCCAGTATCAATTGCGGTGACAAGTGGAAATTGTTCAAACTACCCTTAGGAACCCCATTACCGAGACAAGCGGTGTGTGTCTATGTGGCGGGTATGGGAGCTGAGTGAGAGGTGTCGGTGTGGAGGAAAAATCCCGAAGCATGACAACGACCAGTGCCTAGTACTGCGCATTGTGTGTTCCCGCCAGCACTGAACCGTAGCCGCTGAGCGTAGCATCAACGCGTAGCGGTATCCTCCCGGATGGTAAGAGCATGTAAAAGATCATCCAAATATTGTTCAACGAGCGATCCTCGATGCCCACAAAAGCTAACTCAATTAGCCCGTGGTAGAGGCGAGCGAGGGAAGCGGAGATCGTAGGTTCGTCGAGAGGCGACGCGACATCTTCATCATTTTATGCGCTTGCCAGCTTCCCCCAACATAAACAAAAAAAAAACAAACAAACATAGCAGATAGATGCCAGATTTGAATGCACTGTTTTGGAATTATTTCCGCTTTTGATTTATATTTTGATGGCGTGGTTAAGTTTTATGAACTGAATGGATTGAATTATTCTATTTCGGGTGCTTTATCAGGATATTTCTTTGCATCCAACAGCAAATGTTTATCATTTAGATATCCCTAAGATGGTAGTAATGATGATGAGGTTTAAAAAATCAAAATGTCTTTACAAGTGACCACAGCATTTGGAAGCAACGTTTTCAGATTGCAACAATTCATAAAACAAAACAGTTTTACATTTGACCGAAGGTGAAGGTCCATCTGAAACAAATGAAGTTGTTTTGAATTGCAAGCGAAATTGAATAATTTCATTTGCCAAAACCTCATATCAGGCCAACTGAGGATGCATTCCGCAACCGGTACTACCAATTTAAACCCATTTTATGCTGCATATAGCTACTGATTAGTTGCATTTTCAAAGCACTAGCTCTTGTTGCCTGGTGTGCTGCATCGGGAGAAAGAGTTTACACTTGTGGATTGTTAGTTGGCTTTTGGTATCTTGGAGATACCTTGCATTTACTTGTAACCTCCTCTGCTCGGGGCATTTCAATTTCCACAAATTGGAGAAGCTACCAGCGTTTATTATTCCCGCAAGTTACTCGCTTGGGTATGATAATTAGATTAAAATTATCTGCGCTAAAGAGAAGAACGAGCTCTCGTAATGGGCAAAATTGCTTTTCGGTGCTTTGAGTAAACTCTCTCGCAAAGAAATTATTAAAATTTTGTGCAGTTTATTAAATACCTCTGTGTACAAATCAGTCACTTCAAAGAGACAACAGATCAAATAAAAACCGCCGTTTTTATTATGAATTAAAATTCTGCTGAAACAAAACTACGTATTTGAGCAACTTTCAAGCAGACTTCTCGTTCATGTCGTCAAGAGAAGAAAAGCTCAGCGGCTGTGCCCCAGTGTGTGCCAGTGTCTCCGGCGACCGGGCGCAAAAGTGAATCCCCGTTACACACGCGGGCAAAACGGGTTATGTTAAATTTAATAACTCAACCGCCACCAACCACTCGACAGTCCAACACCTTCTGGCCGGAAACATGATTCCGTTCGTCTTCCGCGGGGACTTGCTTGGTGCTTGGAGTCTTGGCCACCGCGGCGGTGCCCATAAGCCGTTCGGTGAACCTCGCTGATGAATGACATCCGGTGCCACTCGTTCGTTCGTTCCCTCTTTCGCGTACCGAGGCTTTCCACACTTTCCATAAACCATCCTGAGGGGCTGGGGATTGGCTGGCTGGCTCGGTGGCTTTCGCGACGGCAATGTAATCGGTTTTTCGAGACGCTCCGGCCCTGCGATGGGCCCATCGAAGACATGAGCCAAGCCAAGTTTAGAGAAAAATAAATTAAATTAAATTATGGTAATAAGTTCGGTAACTGCTGTTGCTGCTTCGACTGCTGCTGCTGCTGCTGCTGCTATGGCTATGCGCGACTGTCACCGCCAAGACCACCAACCGGCGCAGTGGGAGCGGACGAGAATGGCAGTGGAAAATCGAGCGAGCGGAAAATTTGAGACACCAACCACATGCCGTGGCGAATGGTGTCAGGACATCGTCTAGCGCTCCCGCTAACCACCATCCGTCAACGCTGCTCCGATGACAAAGTACGGCGGCTGTTCCACGAATACTCTGCCACCGAAGAATTCTCCCCTGAGTGTGATGTGTGGTCCGCTGTGTTGGGGGGATGGATGAGGTTTGGCGGATAAAGGAGCCAGCCATCCATCGCTCCCCAGCCGAGTACACGCGAATGTTTGCATCTGAACAGCGTGATAACAAACAAAAGCACACACAAATACACAGGCACATCAACGAACGGCATCTATTTGGAGAAGGACTTCATGAAGTCAATCACTCCCCGGTGCCACAGGTCCCGACAGTGGTGACGATGAATGTAAATGCCGAATCGAACAGCATTTGGCAGCACATTATGTACGACGACGACGACGATGTTTGCTGGTGTGTATGTGTTTCTCCTGCCCTCCCTGGCTCAGCTGCCTGGCCTAGCGATTTGATTTCACGTTCAGCGCGTGAAATTGATTTTACTTTCTGTTAGGTGGCTGTTTGAGCGCGGATTGTTTGAAGTGTACCGTGTGGCACCAGATCAGCCAACTAGCTTTTCGAATATTAATCATAAACACACACATATACACGCAAATGGACCGAATTCTCCAAGAATCATGTGGTGACACCATGCAGACAGTTATCGTCATGCTATCCAGTTCCGAAGAAGAAATGCTTCCTGCACACCGCCAGACCATCCTGATCGAAGTTATCTTTTGCTCTCGGGTCGTTTTACTAAAAAAAACACATACACATACCAGCACGATCACGAGTGCCATAGTATTCGTCTGTGAACCCTCGATATCACATTGGAAACCCTCCGCTGACGCCCATTTCGATTACTAATCCCGCTGAACTTTGCTCCGCGCCCAGCTAATAGTAAATTGGAGCGAAGGAACCAGAAGAACAACGAAGGAACTCGAGCACGTGTCCGCTTACGGATGGTCTTGGCAAGCGGCCAACAGCAACTCGCTCGCTCTCCCGGAAGCTGACATGCTGGCCGAGTATCCGAGGAACCATTGTAGTTTTTGGGCATCGCGTTCGTGTCCTTCCTTCCTTCCTTCCTTCCTTGCTTTGTTTGTTGATGATCTGGAGCATTATCTGGAGGGCTTCGCGGCTCCGGAAACTGTCCCGTTCATTGAGCGCTGGCACGCCACGTGTGCTTCCGGCGACCTAAATTACCGCATTCGACGACGAACGACCAAACGGTGGAGGTGGGCTAATGTAACAATTCGTAGATCGTTGCATGTTTCCAAGGACATTCAGGCATGCTTCTTTCATGTTGCTCGCTAGGCGACGTGGAATGCCGACCAGTGCGAGACCTTGTTCCCTGTCGTTATGATCGGGATGTTTAAAAGATCGGGATGTGGTGGGATGAGTGTCGTTCTTTTTCAGCTACTGGCCATGTAACGGGCTGCATGTGCAAACTTCATATGCCAAATGCTCGTGTGAGGCCAAAACCACCGAACATTCGTTGAAGTTGCTAGTTCTTTCACTCCATGCGAGCATCAAATTCTTCTTTCACCGAAAGCACATAGCGAACAGAACTTCTTAGATCGAGTGCCGAGAACCGAGAAGCGGTCGGTTTGAATTGTTTGCATCAAAAAAAAAAGAGAGAGGACTGCGAGCAAATGGAAGTCAAGAAGTCGAAGATTCAACCAAAGAAACTCTCTTCGAGTCAAACTTTGATCTTTGAGAATGTGGCACGCGGAATCCGGTGGTAGCGTCGCCATCAAGCAGCAGAGCTGGGAATTTCCATTCAATTTATGCTAGGTTCCTCGAGTGCAAGAAAGTTCCTCCCGACTGAGAACGGGAAGCATAAGGGACCAGACCATCTTTGACTGCCACTTGGATTCCGGCAAAACCCTTTTGTGACTGTAGATAAATGCCACAGTTAGCGATCAGAGGGGGGGGGATTGGTGTCACAATGGGCCCCCCCCCCCCCTCAATACTGACACAAAAGCACCGCAGGAACCCAGTGCGCGATCCCATAATCCATCCGGTGTGTGCTAATGGTCCGCGTGGCCGCGGTTACAAAACAAAACAACCAACGAATTCCGCAGCAACATCGAAGTAACAAAACGAATAGAAAAAGTCCTTTGGCCACTCAACCGGAACCGCATTGTTCCGGATAGACGAAGGGCTCGTGAGTGGCAACAGGAAAATGGGAAGAAAAAGAAGAAGCAGCAGGGCGCTTACCTTACTCGCGGTCCGCCCGAATCCCGATGGATATATATATCGCACACATCCGGATTCCAGTGATGCCCGGCGTGTGATTTATGGATCACCGGAAGCGCCCAACCACAAAAGCGGACCACGACGGAACAGTTCCAGCAGTGGCCGCGGCACCAAAGTTGTCGCACTGTCGGACCGAAACGGGAAAGCAACATTCTTCTTCTTCTTCTGCACCTGCAACTCACTCCCCATTTTGTTACCCCTTTTTGGGAGCCCCCCACCCCTTGGTGGTGCTTTCTTTGCCGTGTTGGAAGCCATTGGAAATAGGGGACGGAAAGAAAACATTTCGAAAAATATAGAATTCAGCACCGGATCCGCACCAACACAAACCAGCAGGTCCGGGAGCTCCTGGCGCTCTGGTGCAACCTATCAAAAGCCTGCTAATCCTGCTGCTGCTGCGGATACACCAAAGGTGGTGCCACAGTAGCAACGGTGGCAACAACAAGTTGCTAGAGTCTCGGTAGATGATGGTCGGGTCCTTTGGCCGCTGGTTTGGCCGGAGTGGAACCCAACTTGTTGGAACAAAAAGCGCCACCATTCCACTTCGGAGATTCGGATGGCCCATAAAGCATACGTCTTCCGGTGTGGTGCACACCGCACACCGTGGAAGTAGCTCGTTCGCAGCCCGCCGAAAGGTGTATGGCCCGATACCGTATATCGAGAGACATCTTGACAATGGTGATTTATGTGAATTGGAATACGCTTCTACGGTGGCAGCTGTTCGACACAATCGACTTCCAACATACCGACGGCGACGGTGACTGCACTCTGGTACTCCTGGATGGTCGATTAAGTCGATTTATGGTCGACATCGGTGATGGACCGGTCGGTTGGTCGGTTGGCGCAAGGCAATCCGGGGGTCGGTTAGCAAACATCACCCCTCGACCTCGACCACCCCGTTGGGCCACTGTGGCTGGCTGTAATGTGGATCTATTACCGCACCGATCGCAAATCAGGCGTTAATAACAATAAAGCGACATGAAATTTATGTTCATTGCATGATTTGTTTTCCGGCCAGACGATGTGCGTTCGGTTGTTTGTTTATTGATTCAATCTCTTCCAGCTCACTCGTCCGTGTTTTGTCACTCCACCAGTGGTTCTTGCGGTTGTCATCTCGAGTACGAAAACAAATGGGTAACACGCGGGAAAGGGACCTTCACCATCACCACAACCAGTATCAATACCCAGTGCCTGGTCGCTCCATCGGTAGTAATTACTATATTAAAAATCATTCCAAGATGGTTGGGCATACTAATTGAAAGAAGAGACGAGGCGGGGGAGGGCCGGGGATCTCCACCAAACCGGGTGTGGCAAAGGTCCTCGATAAAGGGTCTCGATAGGTTCGACCTCGAACCACCTAATAACCGGTGGAAACACTAATGAGAGAGGCCGACGCAAGGGGAGGTTTCGCCTTACCCCTATCGGCTTTCCGTTTCCGTCGGTGACCGTCGGTGACATTATTAACGACATTAGTTGCCCTCTAAGTGGCCCTTGTTTACCTCACCAACCTTCATCACCACCACCAGCTCCGCGACGATGATCCAACCATCGACAACCACATAAACATGAGCACCATTCGTGCTTCCGATGGTGGTGGTGTTGGTGGCCCATTATGGAAAAGCATTAACACGCATTCCACGCACCCTTTCCTAAAAGGAGGGGGCCAGAGGAGCTCGTGTGTTGCTGCTGTCCACGGGAACACCTTTAAACCATAGGAACCAAACCAATAGAAACGGGCGGTTCGGTTTCGGTACGGTCGCTTCGGTAGTGGCACTCATAATCATTACACTCCATTTTTACGATCCCTACGGTAACTTCATAGCGCGTGCCAATAGAGCCATAAACCGAGTTCGAGTTGCGAGTCGAGAGGCAGCGCAAAAGGCAAGTAGCGCAAATGACTCCCCCACTTTGACGACATAATTGAAATGCCGCACCAAAAGACGTACCCCTTGGCGGGGGACCAAAGCCAACCCCAAATCGTCGATCGATCAATTGCTCGCTCGATTGTCTTCGAATTCCGATCACTGATCGAGAGTGGGAGCGTGATGATGATGATGATGGCGAATGCCAGGTAAATGGATGCTGCGATCTGGAGCGACATTCGCGTCGCGTCGTAATTATGAATTCCTTCGAAGCATATATTGCGCATCATCGCGATGCGCTCACAGGACATCGGCACTACGGCATTCCATGGTGTGTGCGTTCCAGTGAAAGGCCGAGCTGGTGAGTTCGGTGGGAGAAAAAGAGCGCGAGCAACCGTAGAGCTGTAATAAAGGGGGCCATTTGCTGAAGATACACACAAAGAAAAAATGGAAAAGAGTCCACACGGAGGTGGTACTGCATGACAACACGCAGCTAAAACTGTGCGCTTTCGCTCCTGTTGATGCTGTTGTTGGGTCGTTAATTGAGTCTTTATCGCGTTGCTACGCTGATCACGGGCGGTGAAGCATTGAGTGTTGTGCTGCCCGATAATTGGATTCACACGCACCCCGTGCAGAATGTGGTCCCGCAAGCTGTCCAGCACTAATTGGTCTTTCACTGGCCGGTGCCGGCGCGTTCACGTACAAACCGGAATGTGTTATTGCTGCTTCGTCGTCGTTGTTGTCGTCGTTATACCAACAGCTGCTGCTCTCTGTAGTGTTCAGTGACGAGTAATAACAGTTAAAGGTAATGGATTTCGAAAGCACTCTCTCGCTCTATAATATCGCTTATAATATTGAGCTGTTCCCGAATGTGGATTATTAAAACCGACGAATCGCTGTGTATCCCTTCTACTGGTAATGTGAAACCTGTTTTGGAGCTTTTTTTTTTGTTAATTTTCACCTAGCTGTATGAGTATCGTATTTACACAATAGCGTTTCAATTAATGTACCCGTAGCAGAAGTCGCTGATAATTGATAACACCTGTTGCCAAAGCTGAAAGGCAATCCCATGAAATGAATGCTCTGACGAAGCATTGTTACATATGCAAACAAACAGGTAACGTGATTTTTTTAACTTTAACAATCGCACAATAAAAAAATATATCCGAGCAACTAACGTACGCATTTATACGCAACGTTCAATATCCAATTAAAAATTACACCGTTTTACTTTCTTTTATTTCACAAGAGCCAGAACGATCGATCATTTGTGCATCCGATCCAACACTACAAGCCTGAGTTCAACCCATTTTTGGCCACATGAAGTTGCCTCAATTATCCACATTTAAACAAACACAGCACCGTCAGCGCCGATCCATAATCGATCGCAAATTTGTTGTCCGCAATTTTGCTGTAACATGAGACGCCGATTCTGCGTTTGTGCGTCACTACGGGAGGATGCTTCGGTTGCTACCAGGCTGGCAGGCAAAACAACAACATAATTGAAAATTCATTTCGCTGCTGCTGCGGCTGAGAACTGTAATAATATGTTTGTTTTTGTTTTCGAAACCACCCGCCCCGAAAACCATTTCTTCTGGCTCATTCGCCCATTTTAAGCATCATATATTATTCGCTTTATGATCAGCCGCATGGCACTGAGCGTCGGCATTGAGAGGGCAGCCAGGGGCTTTACGAACAGACTTTTGCGACAGCCGAACGATAAATTCACGAACGGCAGTCGTATGAAGGACAAACGGTAGGGCAGGATAGGGCAACATCAGGTGCAGAATTGAGGTCAGGAGAGGAAAAGGGACACTCAAACCCGCATGCACACAAACATTAAGTACAAAAAAAGAGGAATAAATTACAATTGATAAACCGACGATCGGGCACGGGCACGTGACTCAAATGTTGCTGAAAATGCATCCCACAAGTGCAACCCCATTCCCTGCCCTGCAGCTTCGGAGCACACAAAGGCAACGACCACCAGCGGCTCCACTCCAATTGGTGGTGCGTTCGTGTTGGCGAGATTTTAATTGACAATAAATGAACCACACACATAGTCCATAACTCATTTTTACTCAATTTAATTTGGTTGTCCAATTTCACGCCCAACGGGATGGAATAAATGTTCATTTGATGTAGCATTTCCCCGCCAGCCACCTTTATCCTCTCTTTGGAGTGGAGCGGTCTCGGTGGCCAACGTGTGTAGCGCACGGTGCAGACCACAATCGGTCGCAGTTGCAGCTTGCAGCGTTGCATATGAGCCCCCGGGTTGCACGCTCGCTTGTTCGTACGCACGCAAGCACGCACGCACGAGATGAAAATGAAATTTTCCACCTACATGCGAGTCCACAGTACATGCGAGCAATAAATGTTAACCACCATGGCTGTGAACCGTGCAAACGAAAGTCAATGACGCTGTATCTGTGTGTGTCTGGGTTCCGTTCCGTTTCCTTCAACCGATCAAACCTGGTTTCGCAGAAGCAGCAGCAGCAGCAGCAGCAACGGTCAAGTGAGCTAGAGAGTAAAAACGTGCCAAAGATACTGATTAGGACATCAAATATTCATCGCAGGTGACTGGCGCTGACTCCTACACGCGCACGTCTGTGCATGTGTGTGCCTATCCGTCTCGGCCAACGAGTTCGTTATTGAAAGGTCACATCCGCACCTTTAATCCAGGCGTGAGGAGCCGGATTGCGAACCCTTTCTCGTTCCCGGGGATGCCTCAGGGTCCACTGGCGAAGAGGCCAACTACTAAATGTCATCTAATCAAATCTTATCAAACTTTCATCAAATGTTCATCACTCCCCAGACACAAGGTGACCGAAAGGGGAAGGGGATGGATCGCCAAAATCAGATTACGCTAGCCGCTTTCTCTCACTCCCTCGCCCGCTCGGCCGCTGGGTTGAGCTGTCCGGGAGAGATATAATTCAATTTCCCCGGGCCCTACCTGGAGCTTCGTGGGATGCGGTGATTTGTTTGCGATAGGTCAGCACACATGCCATGCTACAGGCGCCCGTCCGTCCCTCCGTGTATGTGCGTTGTTGATTAATCAACAAAATGTGAGAAGCAAAATAGGGAAAAAAGGAAAGGAAGGAAGGAAGGAAGGAAGGAAGGCAGGTAATTCAAACTCCATTCTACCTGACGAAGAGAGATGAATTTCGATTTAAACACGGACAACGCGCGGGACCACGGGTGGAAAAGGGGCCACGGCCAACATAATTACCCAATCACGCTCCCCGTGCCCGGTGTGCACCCATTTGTTTGTTTTGAAGTTATGAAGTGATTTAGTGGACGCATTTAGTCCACTTCCAGCCAGTTATCCGGTGTACTATTTGCGCTGGGTTAGTGTGAGCAAACATTTACCTGGGGGGATTGGTAGACAAACATATGCTGCGGTTGATACCGGACCAAACCAACCGACCGAAGGTAACATCGGAAAGCGATTCTCTTAATGGAAATGGAATGGAGAGTTCATCAATAATGTAAATAGAATTTCACGCAAGAAAGCTGAAAGCGAACACAACGGTGATTAGCCCAACAATGGTAACCGCTGAAGCTCTCTGGCTGTCTTCGCGTTAGTCAGTTGCTCATCTTTTTCCCCTTGATGCCGCTTGATGAGTCGCCAGAGCAATAGCATCGAACCGAGCAGTCGTTACGTACTTACAAACAATTTGAATGTAAAGCACATCCTCTTCCTTTTGAACCATTGCGCTTGGCTACTTCAAGTGTATACAGTGTAAAGGATAAAGATCTTGGTATTAGTTAGGCTGTTTTATTTTTCATTATTTTGTTGCTGATAATTTATTTAGCATCCTATTCTTCCGAGTGACATATTTTGTGGCGTAAAATTAGGTTTCAACACACCATCCCATCAATATTCGTTTATCGAACGGTTAATGCTGAAGCGATCGAATCATGCCCTAATTTTGATCATAATAATAATAGTAATAGTGTCGACGAACAGTCTCCGCCACCAAAGCATTGCTTCCTAATGATTATCACTTCCAAATATCGGCCCGAAAGCAAATGTACGTTGGATAGTTATCGTTTAACCGAAAAATCGTTAAATTCTTTCAACATCTCCGCCCATTATGACTGGCTAGCTGGTTGGCTGGTCTCCCTGTTTGCGCTCTTATCTTTGCGCAGAATTTGTTTCGTCGAGATTGCTCGCCAACCCAGTGGCAACCAGTGACGGTGGAATGGCGGTGGTGGTGTAATCCGGACGCAATGACGGCAGCAGCAAACGGCCGCGAAGAGCCACCGCTGAGTGGCCACAAATTTTCCGTCTCGATGCAGAATTTCATCTTTTTACACTACATTTGCCTGTTACATCGTCGCTCGTTGCCACTTTTCGAACAGGGCTGAAGCAGAAGCAGAGCACAAACGAAACGAAAGTAACCAGACCATGGCCATGGTCATGGTGCTTCCGAGTTCCTGCTGCTGCTGCTGCTGCTGCTACCGCTGCTCTTTCTATCGCCTCGCTGAATTCGCCGAAAGGAAAGTTTATCTGCCTGGACGGACCGACCGAGGACAAGGAAAAGTTTCTCGATCTAACGTGACGATGAATGGAAACGGGGAATGGGGAGTTGGTGCCGGCAGAGGAGCAAGGTTAAACGGAAACACTTGCTTGCACAAGCCCACTAACCACCGACCGAGCGGCTGCCAGGGCGCCACAAAATGGCGCACACTCTGTAAAGGTCACCTGACGACGACGAGCCGTTGAGCTTTTGGAGTCTAAGATCATTCCGTTTGGCCAAGCAGAAGAAGAAGAAGAAGAAGAAGAAGAAGAAGAAGAAGAAGAAGAAGAAGAAGAAGGAGAAGAAGAGCAGAAGCACAAGCTGCAAGGGATTGTCGTCGCCACCGTTTTACGCGCCGTCGCACGCGTCGAAGGCAACATTGTTGTTTCATTGCTTCCCATACGGTCGATTGTGATTTGCATTTGCTCTCGGCGATGAAGTCCGGCGGGGAGGCCGAGTCGCGCACAACTCCTAATGACACCCAACCGGAAGCTGATTATCGGAAACGGAACCCATTTGGCAGAGAAGTATTTCAAGCGAGCGAGCGCTGAGCAACAGCAGCAGTACTGACGTTGACTGACTACGCACGACTCCCGCTCCTGCTGCTACTGCTCCGATGATGTACGAGGCACTCGACGTTCAACCTGGTCACGAACTCCCATCGCAGACACACGCAAGGGATGCCCCCAGACTGTCCGGGCACGTCTGCTGGCTGAAAGCTGGAACCGTTTACCTAGAGGGTGCGGTCGCTGCAATTTCGGTAAAGTGCTTTCTCTGGTTTTCAGCTCAACCGGGAGCAGCTCATAAACCCGAGGAACCACGGCAACCGTTCCCTTTGCTCTGCCCTTCTTTTCTTTGCCTTTGATGCGTTTGCAGTAGCAGCACCAGCAACAACAACAACAATTGTCTCACTTTTACGGCGCGGACGATGGTCGACCACAACGCCACGCCTTTTCGTGCTGATTGCTGGTCCGAGAGTGAATTGGTGTAAGGTGCAAGACGGAGACACAATTCAACAATGCTAAGTGCACGGTCTTTTCACGGTCCTCACTCCACCACTAGCATCCCGAGGGCAGACAACCGTCGCATTTGAACAAGGAGAATGCATTTGAAAGCAGTAATGCTTCGCCGACGCTAGCATCGCTGGCGAGCCGTTAGTTGGCAAGCTCAACTTCCAACTCCGCCAGGGAGCTGTGCTGCTGTGAGGAATCATGGTGAGAGAGAGAGAGAGAGAGAGAGAGAGAGAGAGAGAGAGAGCGACTGCAGTGGAAGCATTTTATTAGCAAAAATCCTTTGCCACCTGGCAACCACCAGCAGCTTTGTGCCGTGGGCAAAAGCCACCCCTGAGCAGGAGGGGCGAGCTTTTGATGAAAATTCGTGCCCTCTGTCCTCGTCTCCACCTCATCTCGTTTCCCGTAGTGTTTGCAGAAAAGAACGTGGCAACGCTGCTGCGATGCTTATAATTTGAATCTGCCTCTCCCTCGGACGCACTGTTCGTTGTCCACCCCGAAGGAAAGCGTCTCTGCTACTGCTTTGCCCTACCACAACCGCTCATGCTGCATTACCCACAGGTCAGCTCAGCGTCAGCGGTTTTTTTGTGTGAACAGCAGACCAACGAACGGACCAACTGAAGCAGCAGAGGATTTACAAAAGCTAAACCTTCCCCTCCTCGGCTCTTCATTTGCGTTTTCCATCCACTTGAGGTCCGAAAACCACCGAAAGGATAACGGAAAAGTGACGCTGGTTTGAGTTTCGGTTCGGTTCGGTTTTTGGGGTGAGGAACTCGTCTGGGGCAGCATAATCGCTGGCTAAATGGTATGCCTACATTCATTTCTTTGGCTCACAAGCGTGACCAAGGCTCGCTAGCATCTAAATCGGTGGCAGGTATTAACAGAAGAAAAAGGCGGGGCGGTTGATCGCGAATGACGAATCACAGTCGCTGATGCTGCCTTTGGGTTTGTTTAAGAAGATGGAATGATTGCGCCAACAGTCCAGGTACACTCGCTGCGACTAGCTTTGCTCTTTATTTCGGTTGGCTTTGGCCAAGGATTTCGGAGTCCTTTCAATGCCTTGCAGTTTGTTTGTTCCGGCTCTTGATGGATCGTGAATTCCTGCACTAAGTACACTTTGCGACATCTTGAGTGTCTTCTTTTTAGTTGAAAGCGCGCTCTCAACTTCAGCTCAGAGTCAACTAAAACACTTTTAACAGAACAAGGGAATTGCTGCACTGGATTGTACGCAAAATAGTGCATTGACCCGTGAGTCCCGTTATTAAACCCCTCGAGCAGGCTCTGCTGTTATCATTCACTCCAGCTAGCTTATCAATATGCATTGGAAATTTTCGCTCTCACGAATTGACAGATTTATGGTTTAATCGTTCATTAAAAAGCCATCGAATGCATATGGAACGAAGCGGAGGGCACGTCACCGGAAAGTGCGATTTGTGCTTCGAGCGCGAAGCCCATTAATCATTAATTTATGGATCAATGCACAATCCTCCCTTTCGGAACACGTTCCAGCACAAAGTGAGCTGGCGCATGTGTTTGTGTGATGGTTTACATTCTTTTGAATCGGTCACGGCGCCCACGGATACAGAACCATTCAGCATTACAGTTGAAAAGGGACTCCTGGTGAGGCTATGTACAAAACATTAAAAAAAAAGAGGCTCCACTAGAACACGACACACTCCAGGGGTTGGCCCCGTTTCCCAAGGGCTCTGCAGCTGCACTAGAACCGGGTGTCGTGCCAGCGCCACGGAACGTACAGCGCACCAAACGCCAAACAACGCCTGAACCAATTCCAAACTGATTCCGTCTTGTTTGCTTGGCCTATTTCATGCGAGCAGCATTCGCCCGTCCTCGTCCGTCAACCCCCTCGGCCCCCGCGGCGAGGGTTTTCTGTTTCCCGTGGGAATATCCAAACGATTTGCCTACTCGCCTATCGCTCTCCATCGCTCTCACGCGCTCCTTGCGCGATGATGAAGCCGCCCCCGGGGTGGTTGCTTTTCAACCTCCGCCCACCATCCCTTCCTAGCTTGTCTTCTATCCGGACGATTTCTGCGTCTTTCGGAGCGTTTCAAAAACGATAAACGTTATCGTTCCGTGGCAGCAGACCGAACTGGGACGGGACGGGGCAAGTGCCGCAAAGGCTGTTGCCGCGGGCTTGAGCAATGATGGTGGGAATGATTTTTACGCTTACGCCCAGTGTGGCTGCGTCCTTGGGTCCTTGGGAAGTCCCTGGGAGCTCGGATCACCGGCTTAAGCTCGGATGCTTAATGCGCCAGCCACATTCCAGTCTGCTGCGAAGGAGAAACACTACGCACCGAGCGCTCTAGGGACGTCGTTTCGCTATGAAGCAACAAAAAGCACTGAAAGAAAGAAAGAGAGAGAGAGAGAGAGAGAGAGAGAGAGAGAGAGAGAAGAAGGGAAGAAAAGAGGGGATGAAAGATGAAATGTCTACAAAAAGTCGGTGGCAATCCTGAACGGGGGATTGTTGATTTTCGAGCCTTCCGAAATGATTCGGTTGCGCAGTTGCTGAATCAAATGCAAGTAGTAGTAGGGGAGTAGTAGTGCCGTAGTTGGTAGTAGTACGGCTTGAAAACTCTTAGTGAATGCTTGGTTGAATCATCGCTACCGTGCACCTTTGTTGGCGTTGGTGAAAATCGTGGACAAAGTAAAGAAACTTCAGCTCAAGTTTACAGCCATTGCAAATACTGAACTGAATGCTGGTGCTGAATGGGCTTTTTGTGTTTGGGGAAAGATGGCGATGGGGCTACCAGCCTCGCTTGTTAATAACTGTGAGTCCTTCCGCTTTGCACCGTTTAAACTGTTGAGATAGACAACGAGCGAGCGGCTCGCGTAAATGGGAACTTTTGAGTTGTATTCAACTAGGATTCATTGGGGTGGAAAGTATCGGTGTGATTGTGAAAGGGATACTGTTTTTTTAAGCTGTTTCTAGCCATGTAGTTGATAAAATTCTGCATTGGATCTGAATTTGTAGTATAGAATACGAATATTTTCGCTCTTTGAGGAGTGGGAACTCGTGGTGGTTACAGTAAGTCAAAGCTTGCTACAGATCACTTCCAATGTATCTCTGAAGTTGCTGCAAAAACATCACCCATGAAAACAGTTGCGTCCCCGAGAAGCGTCCAGGATTTCACCGCTGTCCGGACATTCTACACAGTAATTCCATCCGAGATCAATCTCGCATTCTTCTCTCACCACGGAGAGTGCGGTGCAATCCGATTTAAAGCCTCGCTCATGCACTCCTTATGTCACCTCAGCAATCCCGGACTGGAGCCTGACCGCCCTCTCCAACACGATGGGCATAAAATGAAAAGCGAAAAAGTGAAAGGCAAGAGAGAGAGAGACAGAGAGAGGGAGAAGAGTGAGAGTGGATGAAACTAATGAAACCACAACCAGGAGACCAGGCCAGCACTGGCTGCCGGTAATGAAAACAAATGGGATTTAATTTTAAATGAGTGAACGAAATAAATTACCCGCCATTTTGAACCTTTTGCACGGCCAGCCAGCCTGGCAGGTGTGTATGTATGTGTTTGTTTGTGTGGCAGCAAATCTGCATTTCCATGCCAAGGCTCATGCTGTTGGAGGCTGCACACTGGAGTGAGTGCGCTCAGCTTCACAGCTGGCCCGTTTTTCGGTTGCTCTTTTGTGAGCCTTTGGTGGGTCGAGCGCATGACAAATGCACAAACATCCGCTCGTTCGGGGACGACGGGAAACGGGCAATGGCCAATGTGGATGTGGCTACCATGTGTTCTGCATTTGCTTCCCAACACCAACTACCACGCTCCGGCAAAGCTCTGTCGAGCACTGACCTTCTCGTCTCCACCTTCTAAACAAGGCCACCAGAAAGCAGATTGGCCTCAGTGAGAGCCCGTATTTATGATGACTCCCAAACCCCTGTTATCCCAGCGAGAGATCCTTTGAACCTGGGACCAGGGAGTGTGTCTAGACAAGACTGAAGCAATCCGGTCGCTCCGGCTAATGCTCAGCAGCTATGCAGATAAAGTTCAACAACGGCAGGGGGCATTAGAGGCTGCGTTAGGCAATGCAAGTGAGCAACAGCATCCCAGTGGTGAGTGTATGTGTTTGTGATCGCATGGGAGTGAAGGGTGGAAAGGGTTGCCTTAAAGAAATGGACATTGTGTGAAGCACACGTTGTTTCTCCGGACCACCTTTGCTCAGGACGGTCAGAATGATACATCTTCAGCTCAGCGCACCACAGAGAGAGAGAGAGAGAGAGAGAGAGAGAGAGAGAGAGTGGGAGAAAGAGAGCAAGAGAGGACCCACACATACACGAATTCGGACTAACTGTGGTGACCGCTGGACGATTTATTTATTGAATATAATGAAGCAAATATAAACTTCCGCTTTCCGGTTCCGGCCAGGAAGGCAAACTGCCCGCACCCTTCCCGGATTGCCCTCGGTTGCTCTCTGTTGCTCGCTCACTTGGCAGCCCCTTCTGGTTCTGGCCAGCTAGCTACATAGTAGTAGTGGTAGTACCGGTCACTCGGTACACCCCCTTTTTGAACCTGATGCTGGTGCTGGAACAACAGTCTTCAACATGCCCTCCGTACGTTCTCACCTTCTGCTGCAGCGGCGGATTGGAATGCTCTCTGGTTCTTCTGGTCGAGGGTTTAGCTTTTCTTGCCCTCGCTCTTGAGATTGAAAAGGATGGTGCTTAGGAGGCGTGAGGGGGGTGTTATGGGCGATTTTATGCCACTTTGCAATTCGAGCTAAATTACTGTGAGCACAAGAGATACTGCCGCGTGTGGCTGGTACCGGAGAACCGATCCCTGCTTTCAGATCCACTTGCAATCGGACCCAGCTTCTCCTCTTCTCTCTTTATCACTCTCTTCCTCTCTATCACTCCCTTCCTTGTGCCAGTATACGAAGGGTTGGTTCAGGCAAACATTTGATTTTCCCCCAGCAGCAGACCTTTCACCGGTGTTAGCACCAGCCGAGCAACCCCCCCGGCTCCTTCCGCTACGAGCAGCAACGGTTTCTGTCACTTTCAGCATCAGTGGGCCGTGCGTGGGAGATTGGGTTTTGCAGCCACCTAGAACGGTGGCGGGGTGGTCTGTTTTCTTTCGCCTGGTCACCCTCACCCCTTTCTGTCACTCGCTCTCTCCATCGCTCTTTCTCTTTAACTCGCTCCCCGGGGGCGACTTTTGGGAAAATGGGGCCAAGTGTTTAGCCAGCCTGCCAGTGCACGAACGTGTATGTGTACAAGTGTGAGTGTAGTATTAATTCCAAACCAAAAGATTCTAAAAACCGCCACACCAAGAGGGAGAGAGAGAGAGAGAAAGAGAGAGAGAGAGAGAGAGAGTGAGATAGAGAAAAAGAGAGAGAGAGAGCGCGGTGGAGTAAAAGAAGGGAAACTCACTCGCCCGTTTTCTATCGCACAGTTGGAATGGAGGGGAAAGAAAAGGGGCAGATGCCCCGGGACCAGCCAGCGTACCGTGAGGCCGCACAAGGCAATCGCTGGCTCAAGATGGTTTGGCCCCGGCGAAGCGGTCCAGGCCAGGCCAGACCAGGCCTGGGCAGATCGTTTTCTTTTATGATGCTCTCATGTTTGCTTACCATATTTGAATGTGTATGAGCTATCATCATGCACACACGCGCGCGTATGCACCGACATGAAATGTGAGCTTTTCGTTCGAAAATGTTCCACCCACCAGCACCGCTCTCGAGCACTCGACCCACGCACCGGCACAGCATCATGAATAAGGCACGGCAGCAAAGCAAGATGTAACATCCCCCCCGGGAGCCCTCTCTCACCGGTTCGCCCTGGCAAAAAGATGATGTGGACAGTTCGACTCCATCTTCGAAGCTCAGCCGCCGCTGAATCGCCACCGCCTGAACGGAATCATCGGTTCGGTTTCGGTTTGCCGCATTTTATTGATTGTAATTTGTGGAAGGGATTTTAGGGGAGCTCGTGCACTGATCACCAAACCGGGGAAGGCTTACCCTTCTCAAATGGTGCTGCAATAGCAGTGTCTGCAAACTCTTCGGTATGGTGCAAGGTACACCGCTAGGTGCTCCCGTTCCTTCACCTGCCAGCATCCGTCGTTCAACAGCTGCAATTCACGGAGCAAAGTAACGGATTCTGGTACTGGTGGTGACGTGACAGAGCAGTTTATGGTTAGATATGCAAGCATATCTTTACGATTACTGTTATTGCTAAATCAAAGGGCAACCGTCCGTCCCCTTTTTTTCGGGAGGGGGAATGGTAGAGCGATTACTCTTCTTCTCGCCACGAAGTAGCTCTGTCCGAATGGAGTTGCTTCGATAAAGCGATCCCCCGATTACAGCAAAAAGGGCTCCAAAGATTTTAAAGTGCTTGTAGAAAGGATCGTGGAGCTCTTTTTAAGCAAATGCGCACGACGTGGAAGATGGTGAGTCGACAATCGGCAAACGTTGCTATCTGGCGAGTGGCATCACCGGCATCGTCGTCGTCGTCGTCATCGTCGTCCCGTCGATCATAAGATCAAATTACCACCGAATGTGTTCTTTAGTTTCCAAGTTTCCAAGCCAACCCCGGAGCGCTCTGCCGATTGACCTACATTTTGTGCTGATAAAGCGATGGGTATCGTGTGCGCATAGGAAAGGCGTACGCACTCCAGCCAGCGACAAATGGCGAACTTGGAAAATTCACGCAGAACGACAAGAAGAAAAGACTGACACACGGATCTCACCGGGGGTCTCGTAAAAAAATCGGTATCGTCTGCCGCCAGCAGCGAAGACGGGACGCTGAAGCGTCTCCAAGATTTCCATCAGTTTCTTGGGAGCGAGAGACGCTCTTTTTGGGCTAGCGTAACGTCGTTGTTGCTGCTGCTGCTGCTTGTGGGACGAGATAAATGAGCCTTGATTAACTAATCGATGGCTTTCCATCTCTATTAGTCTTGTGCCGCAAACCTCGACCCTTGGCGCTTTGGACGATTGTCGAGCTCGAACTTCATTTCCCTAGGTAGCAGCATGATGGTGGTGGTGGAGGCTGTGGCGGTGGTGTTGGTGAAAACAGAAATGAAGCAACTCACTCCGGTCCGGTGCACGGAATCAGTGATTGAAGCAATTTATTTGTTTCTCCGACACAACTCGTTAACCGAGCCCCGATGTCCCATATCTACCGCTCTCTCTCTCCCTCGCTCCCGGGGGGACCACTGGAAGGATTTCATCGTGCCGATAACAAGCGCAGATCCAGCAGCAGAGTGAAGTGATTTCCTCCGAGAGTTCCGCGTCCAGACCGTCCGCTGGACATCGCATCATTGCCTCGTACACTCGTACACATGGCCGTTTTCTTTTATCTCGCATTGTTTCCTTCACTTCTTGTTTTTGTTTTGATTTGTCCCAGTCATGGTTCGTCGCGAGCACCGACGCCAACATAATATGCCCTAAGGGCCCGGTGTGTGGTCGGCGAAAGGACGAAATTAATTCAATCAAATATTAAACAGAGGAAAGATGTTTAAATTAATTGGATCTGTCAGTTCCTATCAGGGGTGCGGCTGTGGTACTGTCCGCAGACCACTCTGGGTCTCTTCTGTCCGCAAGTTCACACACGCTTTGCACAGACAAGACAATTGGGACGTAGATAGAAGATGAGGCATGTCTTGAGAGGACGAAAAGAAAGAAGGCTGTCGACACGATAGCGGTTGTCGATGAACAACAACAACGATAGCGCTCTCTCTCTCTCTCCTTCACAAGCTCACACACTCGTTTGCTTATAAATATTCAAACGTAAACACCCCACAGAGGGTGTCGGGGATGATCCGCACAGAGTGAGTGAGAGTGAGGATGCTGAGGGCTCGGTATTACCAAATTCATAAGCAGCATCATCAACATTCCGGCGCACACAACAAAGTGCATCATTTCGCGCATTAAGCGCACAGCATTTTTGGTGGCCGGGGGTTGTTGATGAGCGGGCACATTTCGAGCAGTGTATCGTCGTTGGGTCGACGATTTTCTAATTAAAATAAAATGCATACACAGCCCGGCCCGTTCCTGGGCCGGTGGTGACCGGGTGCGGTGCCTTGGCATTGCATTAGCGCAAACGCAGTGCAGCGCGTGGCGTAGCGGGTAATACTATGCTTCACTAGCTCATTTCCATAATTTATGCTTCCCGCTTCACTCATTAATCGTGCATTGGGTACGCGCCGCGTACACGGCTGGTAACGCCTGGAATCGCCCATAAAGGGAGCCGCTTGAAACTGGGACACAACGATGACTTTAGTGTTTCAATTTTATGTGAACAGGGCGAACAGTTTTGCATTATGTTTTGATAAAGCTAATGCACGGTGAGTTGCGGCATTACAACTAGCAATTAAAGCGATAAAAAGGATAGTGTATCTAATGTTGTTGAAATGCAGAATGTTACAACAATCCTTTTATTGTTAAACACATTATTGCCAGTATCTAAGTAGTCGTCAAAATATTAAGATATTTTTGTTTTTTTTTATTCGCAATTTAATGTGAAAGACAGAAGCCTATGAATGAGAAAAGCTTGTCGATAAAAGCTCACCAATACGCTCCCAAAAATGAGCGAACTCCAATGTGAACGTAGACGCATTTAAGAAATATTTGGTTGAGCAGAGCGTCCAAACGAATTTGTCTAATGAAATCAGCATCAATTGAAACATCTGAATCAACAGTCTAGTCAAGTTGCTTTAGAAGTTTGGCAGTTCTATGCGTTTGAAAGTGTTAAAACGAATCCTTGAACAATGAATGTGAATTAATAGAATGTGAAAATCGCTATTGACAGCAATCAAATCGCATTATAACCGGATTATTTATTTATTTACTGACAGATTACGAGCTAATACAGCACAATAATGAAACATTACATCGTGGTTCAATGATTCAGGACATAGTTTTTATGTGATAAAATGGAAAATATACCACATTAGAAATTCTGAGTTGAATAAGTAGCTAAGCAATACATTGGGCAGACGTTACGTTCGAGCGGCTCCCCAATACACATCTTCCACATGATGGACTTGGCCTTTCACCCAATTTGCAACACCAGACCACACTATTCCAGCATAGGAAAAGAACCACCTCTCCCCCTCCCCCCTCTAACAGCATAGCATTAATCAACATAAGTCTCGCGTCTGAGGAATCGATTCTGGGCGATACCGGGTCCTTGTGTCGAAGTCGCGCGTCTTCACGTTCGCCCCAATCGACATGACGCCGCGGTCCCAGAAAAGTCGGCAATAAATTATTTAATCCTCATTCATCTCGAAAATGAAAGGCCGCTGGATTAGGGAAATTAGTTTGTTTTCCTTTCGATCCCCACGAACCATCCCTCCCTCGGGGGATGGCAGGGGGACGACCCAGTCGTGGTGCTAAACGATGAATGACACTTTTCCATTTGCCCTCGCGCCGAGTGTTTTCCCGCTCATTCATACACCCATCCCAGGAGGGTTCAATCGATCAGCACTATTAAGCAATTTGTGCGCCTTCCTTTGACTCTCTCTCTCTCTCTGTTTCCCGCTCTCTTGTCTCGTCTCGGGGTCCTTGTGGTCACGATCCGGTTCGACTGGGCTACATTCCATCACATCTGGTGGAGAAAATGAGGCTCCCATTTTCACACCCCCCTCGGACAACCATCCCTTCCCGCTGCTATCGTTGATATCATGCCGAGGGCAAACCAATAAAATCGTTCAGCGTCGCTGCGTTGAGGCTCTCTGTCAGTCAGGCAGGCCAGTTTGATGGAGCGGCCACGGATGGCCTTGTGGTCGCGCTTTCCAGGAACGATGAGAATGACTTTCGCGCCACGGTGACAGAGTGACGTGGCTGAATGATCCGGGGAGCTTTATCTTCTTCTTCTTTCGGTACGGTTCGACGAGGACAAGGACGACGACGATGATGGTGGTGACCGTTCGCTTGCGCGCTTCTGGTTTTTGGGCACCGGAAGATGGAAGCGATTAATCTTCCTGATTGGGACCTTCCCTGGTCTACTGTCTCCTACAGGAAACATTACAGCGTAACCGCGCTAAATAGGCAGCACAATGGAGCTGTGGAAAGCGAGAGAGAAAGAGACAGGGGGTCTTGCCTTTTACAATCGCCTTGCCGGCCCCTCCACCGAATCCGATCTGATCTACATTTATCATCATTTCAATAAAAATGGGCCCCGCGGCATCCAAAACATGCCAGCCCAGCAC
>NC_064877.1:28997500-29027500 GCF_943734665.1 Anopheles aquasalis | reverse complement strand
TTTTTTCGATTTGAAAACGAGCGTTCGTTAGGGGAAGCCCAAGCATATTGTCTGTATGGTTGTTGGCGATCGATTTATGACCTCTGGAGGTTCTGACTTTGGTGATTCACCGAGGTAGTTTCGACCAACAAGGTTAGTTCGAATTTAAAGCATAAAACATGAAGGTTAATTGGACAAATTCTTCATACAAAAGGTCTTGGTTCGTCGGTTCATGGTATCATCTAAATGATGTCAGTGGTGACTGTGCTTTAGTAGCTGATCAGATCTCACCAAGAATCTTATCACAGCTTACATACAGCAGTTGAGCAAAAATATAGTACAGTTGGTAAGGTGTCTTTTTTTGATAAACTTTCGATTTAGTAATCACTCCAGGTAACAAAATTGTCAACTAAAAGTGCCACGTTTGATCATTTGCTTATCAGAAAGCATTAGTTAAAATGATAGTTAGATGCTCTACCTCGACGTGATCTTGTGTAACTTGTGTGCCTCTACCAACAAAATTGCTGAAGAATTTGAAATTAAGTCCGCCAAGACGTGTTCTTTACCTTTGCGTCATTTCCTGCGATATCGGATGCTCCGTTTCAATATTTGCCTTCCGTCAGAGTTTTCCGCAGAATTGGCTGCAGGAAATGCAACCAGCAGACATACGATCTATCCCGTCAAATCCTACCCAAAGAGCGCAAAGTGCTATTACTCCACCAAAGGCCAGAAATCCTTGAGGTCTTTTGGAGCTCTCCCAGGACCGTTGGTTGGTTTGCCTTTTGTTATCCAATATCTCCTCGAATGGAGCAGAATGCAGCGCAAGCACCCATTCCAGCACTTCGCTTTCCGGTAATTAACGGCACGCCTTACGTCGAAGCTGCCGGGGCGCATTGGCCCCTTCCGATGCAATGCAATGCCTGCAGCTGTCGTGCCGTCGTCGTCGTGACGGAAACGGAAGGCTATGGCCTATGGATATTATGACCGTACGCCAGCCTTGCCCGGGTAAAAACTTTCCGATCCACCATTTTTTCCCCCTCCGTCAACCATTCTCCTGCCTGTGTGGTCCTTTGCGTGGAACGGCTTCTGGTGTCGTGAGGAATTCCGGACGGCAAAAGGAAGTGAACTATGAATTGGACACCATCATCATTGTTGGAACTTTGTCTTTGGGCCCCGTGGCATGCCCGGGGCGTGGATGTGTGCACCCAGACCTTCTACCATGGACACGGGCACAGTGTCCGCCAAAGAGCGTGACAGTATTTTGCTTCCTTGTGCTGCTTCTTTCTCCCTTCTTTGCCAACCTTCTACGCTGCTTTCGCTGGTCACACTTTCTTAGCTCGAGTGTCGTCCGCCTTTACACCACTAGCAGACTGGTTTGGTTTGGTGAAAGGTTTTCGGGGTAAGTTTTCTTTATTATTTTCACTCCCGGCAACTTTCCAGGAAGTTGCTAAGTAGCTAGTTGGCCGCATACCTCGCTGGGATGCTACGATGAAGGGATCTGCATCTTCCTTCCCGGCACGGTCTCGCTTGTCCAACTCGTGGCCCAACTGTTGTGGATGGTTTTTGTTCTGGGCAATTTCAAGTTTCCAGGATTGCAGGATAATTATGAACATCTTCCGGGGACGACGGTACGACGGCACGGCGCAAAACCAGGTCACAAGACTATTCCACACAACTGCTACACTGCAAATACGAAGCCGGAGCAGCGCGTTAGTACCGAACGGATTTGGAATGTTTTTCCGGAACAGATGCTCGCTACTTTGGGACACCAAAAAGACCAAAACCAGGCGAGAAGAGTTCATGAAATTTACCCTTTATTTACTCCCGTTTCAATTCAGCATCCTACTCAAACTGATGGCAGCGTTGTCCAGACCATTGTGCTAGCGCTTCCACGGGCAGTATCTGAACTCTAGCCTCACGAGCACAGAATGTGACAATCCATTTAACAAATCACAATCAATCATTGGTTTTTTTTGCCAAAAAGGGTCTCCAAATCATAACGCACGCAGGTCTTCGGCCCCAATAAAGGGTCATGGGGTTGTAAAGTTCATTACTGGTTTTGACAGCGACCTTCGATTCGTCGACCTGTATGACCATTGGATGCTTCGTCCCTTTGCTCCCCCTTTGTCACTCTATCGGTCATTTGATTCGCCATATTTTGGAGTCGATTTGCCACACAAAAGATGTGTCATTGTGCGAGGTGGATCCGGTTGATGACAGGTCTGCAGAATTCAATGCTGCGAACGCTGCGAAGGCAAGTCGGTAAAGGAATAAAGCTAAGTGACTTACTCGTGCAGCGTCAACACATTCCGCTCCGTCGGCATAAGGACTCAGCAGGAGGAAAGTGAAATTGACGGACGTCGAAAAGGGAAACTCCTGTCTTATCTTTTTTTTTTGTTTCGATACCGTTAGTACAATCCGCTGTTCGCTTGCAACGAATGGACAAACCACTTTTGAACCTCGTCGCTCACCGGAAAGTCTCGAAAGAAGCACTCCGACCACCGACTGGTTCAGACGTCAACTGGCCAACACTGGCCAAAGCGTAGTAAAGGGAAACTAGGAAACATGAAGCACACACATGCAACCGTGCCTAGGTTGTTGGTGTGAGATTTTTTTTTCGTTTATGATTATTATTATGTTTGCCACTCAATCCCATTCCCTCCGGTTTGGGGCGCGGCCACTTGGTGCCACTGGCCATGAATAAAACATTGCCAAGTAGCAGCAGCAGCAGCAGCAGCAGCAGCAGCAGCAGCAGCAGCAGGAGCAGCAAGTGAGCCAGCAAGTTTTGTCCTCACTCTTTTTGGGTCTGAGAGCGTAAGGGAGGTTTGGGGCAAAACATCCTCTTACTCAAAAGACGTATGAGCCAATAAAAGTGATGAGCAGCTCGGAGCAGTAAAGAGGCTTCCAGCCGTCTCTAGAGACGTTCACAGCACGGTGGCGTGTATGAAGCGGCGGAAAAAATAGGAAAACATTTTTCAATCGAGACAGGAAAGAAGAGGAGCGTTGTACGAAAAGTTTATGCATTATGAAGGATATTATTGGACATGAAGCTGATGGTAGGTTTCAGCTTATAAGTAACTTAAGCGAGAAAACTTGTTTTCCTTGTTGCAAAACTGAAATCAGTCTTTGAAATTAATTATTCACGCTTTCCCGCTGAGGGGTTTTAGTAAACTTCCTAGAGGAACAGGAGAAATTACTCAAATATGGGGATGTGATCAATCATAAAGACTTCCAAGAATATTCTCGGTTTTAACTATGAAAACAAGCGAAGATAAAGCATTTATCTAAGTGAAGTATGTGCAGTTTTCATCTTTGAAAACACTCTGGGGCATAACAAATAATTCTTCAAACGATTCTATCTCTTGATAATCATTCCTTTAAATTTACTGCTCTCACTCAGCTCTGCAGCGATCAAACTCGTTGTATTATTAGCTAATAGTCTTAAGTTGAAACTCTGCACACATTTTCTACTCCAGCTTTCATTCCTGTTAATCGATTTGCATAAGATAGTAGACAAACATTAACGAACAATTCACTCCATTTTTCCCGTTTGCACACATTCCGCCCCAACTGCCGAGAAAATGCACGAAAGCGAATAAACTGAACGAAGAATCGGAATGAAGAGACTTCATTTATTCCCATCGCCGTTCCCTGCCATTGTGTAGGGCGCACTACTCCTCACACCGCGCTGCAAAGTGGTCAATCAATTTGCTTGATTAGTTATTTTCTCACTTCATTCAGCCGCTCAATCAACTCATCAGCAAGCGACCGTGAGCGTCCAGAGCGGACCCGCGAGAAAAGAGGGCGATACGAAAGCTCGCGAATCAAGAAGCGGCATCCTTTTTCCAAAATTGATATTTGTTCAATCATCCGCGGCCGAGAGCTCTCTGGTGAGCTACGCGGCTCGAAAGACGATGTCGAGTCGAGGATTTTGAGTCATTCTTTCTACCTTTCTACCGCAAAGCACTAGCGCCCATTAGTAGAACCAAGTGATTTCAAGATAATCGCAGTATCGCGCAGTGTATTGAAGCCGACGGGTGCAATTAGAACGTGTCCATTAGCAGTTAGTTAGTTCTTTCTCTTTCTTTACGAATCACCATGGTTTGTTTTCGCCCTGCTACACCCTCATGTGGCCACGAACTGTTCCCCACAAAATGGCCGCTTCTGCCGCCGGTGATAAACAGTGAGCAATGGGATCGCCATAAATTGTCGGCCACTGTCGGCGTTAAATGACGTTACGTACGAGCAAACGAACGAACAAGAAGCACCGCTACTAGCACCCCGCCCTGAGGTGACGGTCGAGAACCTCGGTGTGGCGTGTTGCGGTGAAAATTTAATTACACAACCCCTATACGACCGATGCGGCAACAAACGTGGATGGTGGTGGCAGGTGCAAGGGGCGCCCATCCTCGAACAAGCCGCACCTGAAAGACGTCTTTATTGCGGAGACGACCGAGGCCGGCCACACGGGGGCTCACTTGGAACACGAAAGGAGCAACTTTTTTAATAGAAAAAACTCAAACTGATTCCCATTAATATTAAGCGAGACAGACGATTACTTCATTGATTTTTATCGGAGTTCGGCACTCCCCTCCGATCCCTTTGAGGGTGTGTCCGTGTGAGTGTATGTCACTCTGTGGGTGGCCACAGCACCACCCCGGGTGGCGCGGGTGTGCGAGGCAGAAGTTCGTTTATCTTGTTTCTTCGTTTTCGTCCCACACCCCTTTGCACCGCACTATATCATCGACATCATCGCCATCATCGTCATCGTCGGAGAGTTTGTCGTCGAAGGGAGCACCTCGTTAAGTACGCTATTCATCGCACTGTGCGCCATCGAGGCCACCGCGGGCTGGCCATCCGGGAGTGCATAAGCCGGAACGCCTGCGAGTGATGCTGAGCGTCTCCGTCTCCTGAAACTCCCGAAACTTAGAACTTGCTCTTGTTCGAGTTTTGTTGGTGGAAGCCTAACCGCCCTTCATCTCCGTCTTCCGTCCATTCGCTGTTTGACAACAAAATTAAACCCCCAAAACATGTGTTTTATCCTCGGCTCGGCCTTGAGCTTGAGAGAGGGAGGAAAAGGGGCCACTGAACCACAAAACCATCATCCCCCCCTCAGAAAAACGACACGACGTTCCTCGGCTGTTGAGGTTAAAATGGATGCCTTCTCGTCGCTTCTTCTACGGCTTCGGTGCTCTCACCACTGCGGTGGTTGCTGGTTGCTGGTTTTTGCACCAAAAGACAATCAATATATTCGATTATGTTGTCTCATGCATTATTCAGGCACTCTCTGCCTCCGAGACGAGGTCCTTCCATGCTTCCCATGTCCGTACGAACGTTTCGCACTCGACGTGAACTACAGACGCCGGCGACTCATCCGGAAGACAATGGTACGAGGAGGGACTTGGGAGGTTTACTACATGATACATGCACTTTATTTATGAGCCAAATGTGCAAAGTGTGCGCAAACGATAGCAGCGGCTAATGATAATCGCTCAGCCGGGCATGTGGCAGTGCATCAAGCCGGGAGGGCGAGCATCGACGCGACTCAAACTCTCATCTCTCGTGTCTCGTCTCGTAATCCCAGTCACCGTCTTATGTGCTTCATCTTCTTAAGTTACGCTTTTGTCGTGCTGTTCGGAGTGCTATTCGTGGATTAGCGGAAGGGACGGAACGTTGGACGACGAAAATTGCATCGTAAATCAGTTTACATAAGGCTCACACGATAAGTTATAAGCTTCTTCTGGTGGCTAACTCTTGGAGGGTGGACAGTGTGGAAACTAAAGTCCGTCATTGCAATGATGGTTGATGGTTACAAATTAAAGCAAATTCGTGTTCTAAAGCTACTAGCCCTAGTTTAACATAAAGCAGTGTAATGCAATACAAGTGTGCATGTTAACACTCTTTTTATATTGCTTCCTGCTGATGGTTCTGCTTCAATGATACTCATCCATTCCGATTAAATTGGCTTTGAAGTGGTACGCTCCCCGGGCATAATTCTTCTTTTATTTCGTTGAAAAATGGCTCTATCCAACATGCAACCAAAACAACCACACAACGCAGCATTAAACACAGCCAACAACTGCAGTTACAATAGAGCGAAACGCCCCGGGAGTTGAAACGTAATTTAACATTCTTTACGATCCTCACATCAGCATCAAATGACGTTCGACGGGCGTACGTAACACACTCCCGACAATGCCAAACGAGAATACGAGTGGTGGCTGCAACGGTGGATACAACATCTCGTTCAATAACATCACAGCATAATCAGATGCGCATCTGTTTCATATTTTCATTACAACTGCAACATGGCTACCACTGCTGGCCACTCCATGCAAGGGAGGATCGGATAACGACTGGCAGGAGGATTTAACGACGAGTTTCAAGCCACCGCCGGACGACGGAACTGTTTGCTTTTGAAGAAGATGATGAACAACTCATTCCATTCCATTCCGCTCTCGTTACTCGCGTGGCGGGGTTCCCCCTCTCGAGGACATCCAACATGATGCTGATGATGATGATGTTCGGGGGATGATGGTGCCTCTGCACTGGATGCTAAACAGAGCGAAGCAAATACTCAAATTCACTTTTCGCTCGAACCGGATGTTAATAGGTCTACGTTTACTCAGCAACCGAACATCGACATCGAAGCGAGCGGCACGATGGAGGACATTCTACCGAGCGTTGTCCTCCAGTCGATCCAGCCCACACCTCTCAGTACCCCTCCCCGGGCCCACGCTCCACGAGCACGATCCAATCGACCATTCCTGCAAAAAGGGGGAAGGGCAAGGGGGCTTCGAATGGCCGTGCCGGCATCCCTTTTTGCCCGTTTTGTGTTGTTTTCCTTTCTGGCTTCACTCGCTTTCACTGTCGCTCGCAACCACTTTGCATAACATTGGCCTCTTCCCGGGGGAGGTCATTTCAGAGGAGGTGCGGTGGGGAGTGAAGAGCAGTAAAGAAAGCAAAAGAACCAACAACAACAACAACAAAAAAACATTCATAGATAATTTATTCCTGCTGCATGCAGGCAATAAATATATTTTATTTCGGAGCATTTTTTTTCTTCTCTCTCTCTCCGCTTTTCGCTTTGTTTTGTAGACTCTGCGTAGACCTTTGGCTCGGTGCGTGTTTGCATGTGTGTGTCCGTGTGGCTACAATGGGTTTGGGAATTTCCCTTTTTTTCCACCATTTTGTTCCGCATCCGCACGTGATGAGTGGAAGCGAGCGTCCACCGGGAAGCTATACATGTCCGCCGGGAAGCTATACATATCCGAGAGGCTATACATGCGGCCATGATAGCAGCGTACACTGCTACTGGTAGCCGAGCATCCATTTCGTCAGCGAACGTGGCGTGGCCGACATGTTCAGTGTTGGTGCGGAACATCGCACGAACTCGTGCTCGTGCGGTGGACAGCAATTTCCACGCTAAAGCACCGTTACCTTGATTGGCTGCTGGCCCTCGGCTGAGGGAACGGAAAAATTGCTCCACTTTACGGTACGGATTGTATCCTGTCCTGTCCCGGGGAGCCGGAAATGAAAAGTTCATTCGTCGGTTGCGAACGGTTTGACTCGGGATGACTGACTCACTGAGGGATCACGCAGGGAAGGAACAATAGAATGGAGTGGACACCACACGGATGGGGTTGATGCCAACGGAAGCTCATGCTGCAAAGGAGAAGTTGCAATAAATTTATGCGAGTTATTAAAAGTAGCTAAGTATTGATGAAGTGATAAGAAGACCAATTGGGATTCATACTATCTGACTCAAAAATTAGAGATAACTTGACCTAAAAATTCGAGATAACTATTAAAGCTATAAAAATGCTATTGTTTTCCTTGCTACTTCGCGGTCGAAACACTTTTATAGCATGAAAGGATCTGAATGTGAACGAGTCAATTAATGCTTTCGCACCAGTATCGCGTGATACGTGACCAATGAACCCACGCTTCCCGTGCTTTACTATGCTGCCTCAACGCTCCACGATGCTCCACGGCGACGCCGCAGCACACGCACCACAGGGTAATTGGGGTGCTTCCATGCTCGAGCATGCGTCTCGCCAAACTGACTGTCGCGCCCCCAGACCCATTCGTGACCACGTGATTTGTGATGGTCTAATCTTTCGCTTAAGTGCTGAACTATGTTCCTTTGTGGTCCGGGCGGGGTGGAGGGAGGACCGGTCGGTCGAACACTGCACCACAGAACGACCGACCAGTGGACCTGCTAATAAATTATCACCTCACCGAAGGGAAGGTCGGCACCTTGTGGTGCTTGAAAAAGACAAATGGAATGTTTAATCAACCCGGCCCGGTTGAGAACCGAGGCTAGGCGCCTCCATTCCCATGCTGCTACAGAATGGAGGCGCCTAGTTACTGGTGTTTTCAACGCCATCGGAATCGAATTAAATAACCCGAAGAGCACTTCGAGCACTTAATCGGAATTCTTCACATTTTCCAATGTGAACACCACGCCACCTGATGCAAGGCCTACGATCGCAAGAAGCGAACCAGAACGTTCGAACGGGCTGCGGGTTGGGGTTTTGTTTGCGGTTAAGGCCCACAACAACCAGGCAGATACAGAGACAAAAGCCAATCAACTCAAGTGCCGCCAGCTCTGTCCTGACGGCAATCGATTTATAATTGATGAAAATTCAAACCTCATTAAACACTCGGTTTCTCCAAAGCCTGCTCGACTGCCTGAGCAAATATCGACCAATCAATCGGTTGTAATCGATGGCCGGACAGTGATCATCGATCCGGTCGGGGAGAAACCATTCGGCGAGATGTTGCAACTTTTCACGCGTACCGGCGGTACGATGCGGTCCACCGGTTTCCTCCGAGCCCTTTTGCTGACATTCAATAAATCGTCCCAAAAAAGGGAACAATGGACATGCTGCAGATGTCTCAGCTGCAGGCCCGTTGTGCTTCTTTGCTGTCGATCGGTGCCCGGGTGCTGTAAGATGGCAGTTGGTTGGAAAACTAATTGATTTCATTATTCATGACATGGCACATGGGTTTGCTGCTGATGTATTGATGTAAGCTATTTCCACTCCAGCGTCTCGGAGCACAACGGTTGGTCAGCAACTGCAACTGAGAGCACAAGCAGCGACAGCAGCACAGCACCGTAACCGATGAAATGGAAGAATTGTCCCATGCAGACATAATGCTCTCGAGCGGCAAATATTGATTCTGCTCCGGGGCACCGAGTGTGTCGAGTTGCTGTAACCGAGGACTCTCCCCTTTCCAAAGAATGTCCCTGCGAAAAGTCAGGAAAATCGGCAAAGAACAGAGAGGTCGCATCTTATTGGCTAACGGCGTGGTGAGGCACAAATTGTGCAATGGACCAATTGTGTCCTCAGACGCCGGCACTCACATACACAATCACAGGCAGTCAGGCAGACAGTCATGCAGAGAAATAAAACATTCCATCTTTCGAACCCTTCAGCTGCAGCGGTGCTATCTGTCTGAGGATCCAGTTCCGCAAACGAAACCACAACCCGAGAACCGATGCGCCGACCAAGACGTCCAAGTATCACGAACAGGATCGGGGAATGCTGGGGTAGCCCGAGCCCGAACGTTCCATTTGAGGGCTACATAATCTTTACGTCTTTTGCTAGCTTGCCGGATCGATGGGGCAATGGGCCAGTACCACTCCCCCGTCCCCCGCCCGGACGGGTCATCCAGGCAAGATGCATCGTGATGCCGGCCAAGGGCGTCGTGGTTGGCTATTAAGATGATAAACTACGTCGATTTGCTGCCTGTTGCACTGCAACACAAATTGTCCCCAACAGTGCGGTCCCTTGCCGGACAATCTTTCCACACTGTCGCACCGGTCAAGGCAGCAAGGTTGATCGATGGGCATGACCGAGAGCATTATGGGCACTTGTGGCCATCCGACTGCTACAAAGCAAATTCCAACGGATTAATACGTCGAAAGTATTAAATTGCGTCATTTTCAGGGATGCTTCTGTGATGATTTATTCTTTTGACGGGAATTTGAGATGTCATTGAAGTGGTCATTAATCGCATCAGATGGCAGGATGAGATGTCTCGTGGTTTTAAACTCCTTCAGCTTTTGTGCAGAATAGCTCTTAAATGATTGCGGGGACAGCAATAAATTTTTTGTGGTAGATTGTAAACTATCAAAACTCCATACAAACCCGTGCTGATCGATCTTTCACATGTTTAGGGAAGAAAAATGTTGAAAGCACACAGAGATCTGTCAAGGAACTGTCTAATTAGCTGTCGAATAATGAAAACTCTGGCCCATCCGCCGTGTATCGTCAACAAGACAATGATTTTTCGGTGAGAATTTTAATAGATTTGCTCATTATGAACATTAGCTTGCGATAAATATCTCGCTGCCATGAAGGAACTTGGTTAGAAAAATCAAAATATCATTTCGATTGATGTAGCGATACCTGGCTACCCGGTCATGGCCATCAATCTTCACCGTTCCTCGTACAAAAAGAGAAACTAATACGACTTAATTGAACTCGACCGACTCGAACTCGGGTTCCCGGAACAAGAATGCAAAGCGACACGATGCCACCCTAGAGACCACCCCCACCCCCCATTCGTTGTTCCTCATCGAGACAGGGAGTTGCGAAAACAATTTCCGCAAAGCGATCACGTTTCGTATGCACGCAGCGTCTGTTAGAATGCCACACACATACAAACACACGAACACGTTGCTAGTGAAAAACAAACATCCAACCAAAGGTCGATCTGGTCCAGACCGGCAAACGGGGCTCTCGGTGCTTGGTTGAGTCGTCTTCGCTTCATGGAGGGTTGGCATGTAACGTGCATAAATCTGATCCCCTAACGGCGTGTCCCTGGTTATGCCAGGCCACCAACCAGCAGTCACCGTAATGGTGTTGGTTTTGTTTTCGAGTTCTTTCACCTAAATTGCATCCTCTGACCATGGCTCTCTCTTTCTCTTCCTCTCTCCATCATTCACAGATGTTGCTGCAGGTGTCGTGGGTGCGCCACCGGGACATCCATCTGCTGACGGTCGGTCGCTACACGTACACCTCCGATCAGCGGTTCCGGGCGATACATCATCCGCACACGGAAGACTGGAGTCTGCAGATCAAATATCCGCAGCACCGCGACTCGGGCATCTACGAGTGCCAAATCTCGACGACGCCCCACATGAGCCACTTCGTGCATCTGAATGTAATCGGTAAGTACCCTTGGGGACGCTGACCCACCGGATCGGAGTGGTGGTCCCCATGGTTTCTGGCATCCAAACTTTCCCATCGAGTTCACTACCGGGCACAGACCATAACGATTGCTGGTCGGTTGGCATCTGGTGCATCTCGTTTGCAATCCGTGCAGCACACCAGAAACACTGGCCACCTCACCCCCCCCCCCCCCTCCCCTGGGGTGCCCACCCTCCCGAGTATCTCGTGGCTTTCGGTTGCAATTTCTAAATTATTTTAATTCCCCTAACGCCTTGACCGCATCGTAAAATCTGTTTCTGTGCATCGGGCACCGGTGAGGTTGGTCACGGAAAGAGGTTGCTGGCCCGGTTCTCGGAATCACCAGCCATGGCCATGACCGCTTTGCCTGTGTGCCACCCATGGGGCGAACATTTCGAGTTGATTTCAATGTTGCTTTTGCTACGAAAACAAGATGCGCTCATTCGGGGAAGGTGGTGCCTGCGAAGCGAACAGCTTCGTTACGAAATTGGTCACAAGCGGCACTGATTGCAAACTGTGATACCTTTTAGCTTTATGAAGGAAAGCATAAATCATAATTAAGTTGCGATGTGATGAAGTCAACCATTTGTTGCTGAGCTACGGAGGTTGCAAATCGGTAAAATGGGTTCGTGAAATCGCGGCAAAAGGTTCAATTTCGACGCAGTAACAAAAATGTTTGACCGGTGATTAAAAATAACTCAACATAAGCACTCCTGGAGACACGGGACCACATCAAACCGATTCGCAGAGCGCATTCTGCATTTATCGCTCGTGAAAATCCAATTCAATCATATGACACGCATCGCATTTCAGTGATACACCTCATTGAATGTGGCACGCTTCCGAGCTAGGCCGTGGCGCCAATAAATGCATCTTCGTTGATTGAAGTAGGTTCAGAGCTTCGATGAAGTGATTGCCGAGGCAGACACGGCTCGTTCTCGTTCCAACTAATTGTGCGTAAAATGGAATAACGTAGCTCCCGGAGAGCATTAGTAGTGCTAGCGTATTTGTATGTGTGTTTGTTAATCTATTGGAGCAGCACACATTACTGATATTGATGGCGTTTTAATCCCATCGCATTAGTAGCTACAGCATCGATTGCATTGAACCCCTTTTATCAGCGATGCGTGCATCATCGAGACCCTCGACTGGACTGGCTTGGCTAATGATGATGATGATGATGATGATGTTTGAAACTGTATTCGTTGGATGAAAATAGAGAGAAAACACTCAGCGTTTCATGGTTTTGCTCCACAAAATGACTTCATCGCCGGTCCATCCACTTGCACCGCTCCGCATAATATCACGAGCTCGATCACGGTGCCCACGGTGCCCAGTGTCAGTGCCAGTGCAAAAAGGCCAAACTTTAGAATCACATTTTCCCTTCCATCCCCACCCGGTAAGCTACTGGCAGCCATTGGCATGCAGCAAGCATCGTCGGAGGTCAATATTTTCCAACTTTAAAACAAACAATCGGCAACATCAACATTGCAATGACAGTCACTAGCATAGTATATGTGTGCACACTGTGAGCAAACATTTGGGCAACTGCGCTGGCCCTCTGGTCCCGTTTTTGGTGGCAGAATACTGGCCACTGGGCAGCTGGCTCCGGTGCCTCCGGATTGTTTGGCACCCGAGAATGGGTCGACAATTAAATGCACGGAACGGAACGAACCAGCAATCGAATCGAGGTTCGCTGCGACGTACGTCCGGTTTTAACTAAACGGAAGCCAGGCAATAATTTACCCTCACTCGAGCCGGCACCCCTACACCGCGTTCCTCCGTTACCTTAATTCATTAGTTTAGTACCGAGGGCAAATTGCGAATTGCTGAACGAGCGAGCGGCCACATTGCTTTTCGACATCGTAACCTGACTGCCGGTAGAGCAAATGTAATTCTTCCTCGCCAGGAACACGGTAAATAGGTTGTCCCTTTCGTAATGGTATTGGCGATTCGATTTCGCTGCTCGCTTTGTTTGGTTTTGGCGCTTTGTTGGCGCTGGTGCACGTCCCAGGATCCTCGTCCCGAATCAAGCGCAATGCGCAACTCTCGTAGGAACTCGTAGCTCAAACCTGCCGGACGGATACCAAGGAATCCAAACCTGGAAGAGTGCAGCAGTGCAATGCAGACGTGAAGCATCTTCGAGCAAAGAGTGCCAGCGAACCAGCGCCACCGATGTGAAGATGCAGAGTTGATGTTTGGCATTGTGTTTCGTGAAACAAACTGATGCTCCTCGTGATGACCGTGATTGTGGTCGGGCGATGAGGTTTGGGATGCAACCAGATTCTACTAAGCCATGACTGCCGATAAGCGCGCGATGCTGCAACGATAATGCGACAGCACGTTGAAATACCGATCTGTAGCCATCACTTAGCAGCAGGTTTCATCTGTTCATCACATCCGGTACGGAATGCTGGGCGCAACACACCCTCAAACTAAGCAAATCGACATTCAACTCTCCCCCTTTAGAAGAACCGTTTACATTCAAAGGATGCACGATGGTTTGCTGGAGACTTTGCACAGTTCAATCTCCAATTGGGAGCGTTCATTTCCCTTCAAACCCTGAAATGCGCGCACACCAATGTTTGTGTCGAACATTGGATTGGCCTGATGGTGATGATGATGATGATGATGGGTAGGATTATCCGATGGAAAATAATGTTTGTGAACTGTGTAATGTGCAGCCATCCCTTCCCTTCCACCAGATTCCTAAAACACCCCCCCTCCCCCCCCCCCCCTTTTGTCGTGACTTGATCAAAACAGGCAGGATACGATGACGCGATGACGCTGCCGAATGACTACTGAATGAGCCAGATAATAATGTGGCCGTATCATGGTGATGGTTCACAAGTGGAGTCCGTGGAGTGGAGCGTAATCGTTGTCTAATGATATTGTTATCCAATGCTAATACCCCATTAGTTGATGAGCATGGGCCGGTTGAATAGAGAGGTTCGGTTTTCGCAACGGAAGCATCGCGATGTTGCTCTCTATTGATGGAACTTTACGAGCAGCTAAGCGAACTAGCGAATAAACGCTGGCTAGTACCTGTTAAACAATTTGTAGCTCTTTAGTTTACCATCATTAGTGAGCGAGTTGGTTTACTACAACAACTGTCACGGTAGAGGAACACCAAACGCATTATTTGCCTGCCAGTTAATGGCGTTTGCTTTGACACAGCTCCCGGCATACCCGGGCTAAGCCACTCGAAAGCGTTGAGGCTAAAGAAACGGTGATTTAATCTCAACCTCCTCCTCCTACTCCACGACGGACCACGGCTTACGAGCGATTACGTGGCGTTGAAAACAAATCGTCGGTCGGTCGGTCGGTTGGTGGGCCACACCATGAATCACGGCAGCGCTCACCAGGGCGCACCACTGTACCGTATCAAAATCCGGCCGACACCGACCGGAGCACCGGCACATACAGGCATTAACTGGAAGGAAAAGTTGCCGAGCTAGCTTACGAACGATGATACTTCCGATAGTGATGCCACAGTGCACTGCACTGCACCACGCACGACGCAGCAGACAGCTCCTCTGTCTGCTTACTCAACTTTTTCATCCAGGATCCCGAAGGGGCTCGGGCCCCTGGCTCGTGCTCGTGCTCCCACGGCAAGGCCATTGGGACGACGATAAATTCCGGTAAACTCATTTGCATGGCGAAGAAATAAACCAAACGATGGTTTGCCGAGGCTTAATCGACAAACTCATAAAGCTTTCTGCTGCCGGTCGCCGGGCTGGTCGGGCAATTAAAACCATCGATAAATATTAAACGGACAGCTTCGCTCACCCCTTTTTCGCTCGCACGTTGCTTTGCTGTCGCCTTGGAACCAGCGTGAACTCGTGGCAGGGTGGAAGGTAGAAGGATGGGCCAGGTCTTTAGCGGAAGAACCATATTCGATTCGATTCTCGGAGCGCAGGATTCTATTTTTGAACTTCCTGCGTCCTCGAGTTCTCGATGCTTATCGTTGCAGAACGGGAGTTGGCGGCTGCATCGTTTTAATCGTTTTGAAGTCATTCGAACTAGTTCGGTACATCGCGCAATGGCATTACATGAAATGGTGAACACATCCTGAAAAGTTTGTCCACAAAACGTTCTTCTTGGAATGCGCGTTATTTGAAGCGAGATGCGAGATCCTGTCAATGCACCGGTGCGCTAGGTTTAGAACTTCTGAATCGACGCTTTCGTGTGCCGAGAGGCATGACGTGGCTTCTTCCTCACCAAACACAGTTTTGGTTCGACAGTAATTAAGGCGAGGTCTCCTTTTGCGCTACCTAACCGAAGCGTATGTTAGACAGAAAGTAAAACGCTTCTCCAGGAAAACGGTTACAGAATCGCAGTTGCTACAGCACGATTGGAAAAGTTGCACCTCGAAAGGCACCAAAACAGACCACTTCCGGCAATTCTCGGGCCCTCGGGTATTCACTTCGTTGCTGTGAACTCCAACCTTCTGGTAGAAATCTGAGGTTCACGCCGAAAGACGATACTAACGGTGGGCAAGGTCGACTTCAGAATGCGGATCAGCTTGGCATGGAATGGAAAAGTTGGGCAGCCTTGTGAGTAGAACACTTTTTTGGGACCGTTCGATAGCGTCAAAAGTTTTTTGACCCAAGGCTGACACACACCGTAAGGGTAAAACCGTATGTTGTAGTGTGGCTTCCATACTCTGCGGCTACATTTGTTTGCGAGTATCGAGTTTATGGCATGACGGAGAACGACGTACAGTTAAATGTATTTGAAGCCAGTTGCTCGGTTATGCATCCACCAAGTTGTTGGTGAGCATAGAGCTTTGGCTTCCAATTACTGATTACGAAAGACCGAGTTCAATGCACTCACAGCTCTGAAAAGGTCCGTCAGTCAGTAGCAAGCTGCAATTCAATGTACGATTTTGAAAAGAATGTAGATCGAGTTTACGACGATTTCAAGATTTCGACGAAAACAAACGAATTCCAGCAATTCCGTTCGACATTCCTACGGATTTATGAACAGGAATAATTAAAATCCAACGAAAGCAAAGAATTGTGTAAGCATAATTCATTCCTCCAATCACCCTAACCGCTCAATACATCAATCGATTTTTCAATATTCGGCCCTACCTAAAATGCAGTTGCATCTACAGTTTTAATTAATATCCATGATGGTTTATTGGAAAGCATGACTATATGAAATCCTCTACCTTCTTATCACGGGTCCACATGTACCCTCGGTGCACCTTGCGAAGCAGAAAAAAAGGAAAAAAATACTCAAATTTACGAAGCTGATTCCATAGCTCCACTCGTAATTCCGCAAATACCTCATCGCCTGCCAATCGATCGGTGGGATTACTACCTGCAATCCGATTAAAGCGAAAGAAAGCGCCGCTCAGTGCAAGCTTAGCGTATCGGCTCCAAGGGAATGTGAAGCAATGCAGCAATAAGCATTCAAAAGGAGGAGAAGGAAGAGGAACATTATCATAAATTCCGTCCAAGAGCCACACATTCCACACATCTCGACGCAATTACCGATACCAGCGACCTAGCTAGCCGAGTGCGAGCCAATGCACGTGGGATTAAATTGAGATCCATTCTCTCACCGGTCTGCCGCTGCCTTTGGTTAGCCACGCCACGTCTCACCAGATCCATCCGTGAACTCCAAATCGAAGCTACAGGAAGTGATACGGAATTAGTGTGAATCCTTTTCCAGAACGCCCGGATCGATCCGATTCCGCTCGCTCACCGTCGATATCATATTTCGAGAACACTTCACTCTCTCCTCTACCTCTCCCTTCTCTTCCACATCGCGCCCGGAAGGGACTGAAAGGAGGGAGCAAAATCAAGTGAAAATATTTGATTTATTACTTGCCGACACCACCACCGTCACCGTGTTTGATAATAAGCCCCGACAAGGGGCCCAAACCAATGGAAAGGAAGATCCCGCCGGTGGTGGTGGTGGTGGTGGTGGTGACTGGTCAAGGGACAAGAAAAGGCTTCCAAGCGGAACGGAAGTGCCTTAACGGAAGAAGAGCTTGGCAAACAAAAGAAGCAGAACCGACGGCAGACGGCAGACCGGCAGAATGCGTTCTCTATCCTCAAAAAAGGCATTGGGTTCGCATAAATTTCCCGGGTATTTTGTTTTGTTTTCCATCGGAACTTTCCTCACCTCTTCGCTTCCTTTCACTCCATCCCGTCGATCCAATTCCTGAAGGATTCTTTCGTTGACCTCCCAAGGAACACGGAAACCTGAGAAAGCCGGACCAGGGCGACGGTTTCAAAACGTAATATTGTCCACCCCGTAGAACCCGCAAACAGAAGACACCGACCAGCGCACACACCGCCACACACAAAGGCCCTTGCCGGGGAGGGCAGAGGTCAGATTGTAAACAGCGAAGCCGAACGCCCGACAACCCGAGAACTAGTAGCAGTGGTGGGCGGGATGGGAGAGAAGGGAAGTGGTGCAAACATTGGCGAAACCTTTTGCACCTTTCCTTTGCGAGACCAGACACGGAAAACCCTTTTTACTTCCCGTTCCTACTGAAGAAGAGGAGGGGGGGGGGCAGCCTTATGCCACCCTCGGGGAAGGAAAGCAAAGAAAGGAAGAGCGAAGTGAGGAGAGAAAGGGAGAGATGGAGAGAAAAAGGGGAGAAAATGGTGGCATTCTTGCCACATAAGCTATGTCTTACCGGTTTTTGTGTGCGATGGGGATCAAAAGGAAGGAAACTGAATGGTTCGCCTCGGAGGAAATTCCATTTTCCCTTGTCCGTGCCCGGCCTGGCCCAACCTTACCCCGCCGGCAGAGAGGTACCTTGTCATCATCATCATCATCATCTTCCAGGGCAGCCAGCCGGGAGCATAAATCTTTCGCTCAAATGAAATAGCAGGAAATGATGGAAAATGGAACGGGGAAACGGAAGGCCGCTCGTGCCTCGGTCCATAACCGTCGGAGCGTTCTCATTGAATGGGAGAGGGGCACTGAACCGATCGATCGATGGCCTGACACGGTGGCTAGTAAAACGGAGGCGACTGCTTCTGCCCCTGCTTCTGGTGTTTAAATTCATTTGAAACATTCCACAGTCACTGTCGTGGACGATTCTCGCCCCAGATTAGTGTTCCCGTGTAATTTGGAAGGCGATTATAGGGTCGATCTCTCGATCGATGTTGGATCGATGAATATCCATCCCTTTTTGGTATTACTATTAAGCTATTATTTAGTTTTTTTTTCGATTTGTTTTGTTCAACAATAACCTTTCTTTTTTTAATCAAACTATCGATTGGGTCAATCAAAATATTCCTCATCGCCGTTACTTTTTTACATTTTTATGAAACAAGTAATTAAGCGTTATCGTGTAGAAAAATAAGTTTAAGCACGTTGGTTTTCCCATTCTAACCGTTTGCTAGCCAGAAATTGTAGCGGTTCGAAATGCAAGACGCCGCACGGTCTTCTTATTGTTTGGATCAAATTGAGCTGAACGTTCCACTTCTAAAATTTTGAAGCCAGCGTTCACATTTTTTTGTGTCAGAGCATATTCACCATCCGTTTAAACCAACAAACGATAACTTTCAGCAGCCGTTTTCTACAATCGAAGGAATACTATTAAACTTCCCCGCAAAATTGACTTTTCAGGCCCAAAACACGATATTTTTAACTTTAGGTAAAAATATCTCTAAATGAATAATAGAGCCATTCACTTATTGCATTGCAAAGATAATTCATTTCACTTTAAAACTAAATTAAATAGGAGACTGTGATCGTTCCCTAAAACAAAACCGGCACCATCTTTTAATAGAACCGAATACAAGAAATACGTAAACAAAACCTGAAGACATTTAACATTTCTTTCACTTATTATGCATCTTCTTTTTCTGCTACTCTCATCTACTCTGCAGAGCCATCGACGGAAATCATCGGTGCACCCGATCTGTACATCGAGAGCGGTTCCACGATAAACCTGACGTGCGTCGTAAAGGACTCACCGGAGCCGCCAGCCTACATCTTCTGGAATCACAACAACGCGGTAAGTAACCAGTGGCCTTGGCTCCGTGCATGCACGCTGTTCCGGACATCTATCCTACGGTATCTTGTCGTCGTGTGTCGATGGATTAATTATTCTCGGCTTGGGGAAGCGATTCCTCTCGTTCGACCCGATTCGATCCTCATTCTGAATGGAGATGCCACAACCCTAGTCAGTGTAGCCCCTCTGTGATCCTAAGTGGATCCTGATCAAGCCAGAGTGACCGAGTGACACACAATCGATCGATGTGTTCTCGTACGATAACGCACGGAAACACGTAACGAGATAATTGATTCCGCACACGGAGTGCAATGGCCAGTGTCCTTCGATAATCCTTCAGCAATGGTGCTCCCCCCACCCTTTGGCATCGCCAATGGCGACTGTGATCTGATCCGAATGGTTCGCGTTGTGTTGTAACGAGCTGGTATGCCAGGACGGTAAAATCTCGTTGCACGGTCATGGGGCGGTCACTGCATTACCAGTGGCCATGTATGTGGCGAGGTGATTGAGAGTGTGCGGAGGACAAGAGCACGGCGGGGATTGACTTGCCACTTTGCACTCCATATTTTCTCGCTCGCAGTTTCCCATTTTCTGTTGCTTGCTGTGCTTCTTTCGTTGCCATTTTTATGTGCCGATCACATCAACATCAAGGTTGGTAGCGCGGGGTGGAAAAGGACAAGAGCATAAACGGATGGTGGATCTGCTGTCTGTTTCCTTCGCTTTGCTTCCGCCTCGTCTCTCGCGCACAGCTAATTTATATGCCAGCCGAGGTGGACGCCATTCTCCCGTAAAATCCATTACCATATTCATGGCCAGTGGCAGGGCACGGTCACTGCTCTGCACTACACTGCACTGAACTGAAACCGGACGGAACCGACTCCTGGGAGCTGCCGTTTGGCAAACCGAGAAGGGGGACCAGCAGCAGTTCAGTCCATCCGGTTTGCTCAACAACGATGGCGATGCCTCTGTGCCAACGCGTCTGCATAAATGACAGTAAAAATGGGCTGCCAGGTCCATCGTTTATCCGTTGGCACTGCACTGCACGCGGAAAAGCACTGCGCCGGGAACGGGTGGATTAAGCGAACGAGGCTTCGCTCACATCCTGGCGCATCACTGCACTCTGATCCGACTGTCCTTGCCGCACTCACAGATACACACCTGACCTCACGTGGAAGGACGCGACGGAAATGCATCGTGCTGGCCGCGTGATCCGCGCCATTTGCAAAGCGAAATGTGTGCCAGGGGAATAAAATGAAAACTGGTCGTTCGGTGGGGCGCACCCGTCGGAACGAAAGAGATGAGACTAAAACTAAATGAATTAATAGGATATTGAACGTACACGGACATGGACAGCGAAATGCGTCGCATTTCGGCGTCACGTCGGCCCGTTGGTGAAATTCGTCAGGTGGAAAATCGAAATGCAGCAGACAGCGTGCAGACGCGACCCGCTGACAGCAGCTGGTGCTCGCGAAATTTCGATCGCCTATTGGGAGAGTGAGCAAAGAAACAAAAAGGAAAGCATTTAGGTGTTCGATTTTCCCGACCATTTTCCATCCCACTATCGATTTGCTAGCATTATTATTTCATTCTCGTTTCCGTTTCACAACATTCGGCCAGCCAGGGCGCCAGAGTTTTATTTCCTTGCCAGTCAGTGGATCTGTAGCGAGAAGAACAAGGTTTCCCTTGTCTCGAGAGGAGTTTCGTTATTTATGGTCATGATTAGAAGCGATTGGAAAATGGTTTCCTCCGCAAAGTGACCGTTAACGATAAAAGCATCTTGCAAAACACGTCACGTTGTACCAGCTACGAATTATGCACCGTGGAAATGGCAGACAGTAATGAGGTCTTAATAAAAGAACAATTATCGAAGGCACTTTATTCCAGTAAAATATTTTTTCTACTGATAGTTGACGATAGTAGTCTTTATAGATTAAGGTAACTTCAAATGGATTTTGCATATTTGATGTTCCCAAAGCACAAATATGTATGTTTTTAATCAATGTCACTCATATTTCTGTTGACACTTGGTTTGAATATATTTACAATCTCTGTAATTTGTTTTACAGATCATGCTTCAATACAGTACATGTTATTTTTATTTAACTAAAAGAATTCTGCAATTGTTTTCATGTAGTTGTATTTTATGTTCAAACAGTTTTCCAATAAGCAAAAGCCAACGGATTTTAGATAAACAAGATAGAGGCTTGAAATTATTTCAGCTTAATTAATGTTGAATGCATCTGTTTAAGCCGCAGGCGATTCTATTCAATCCCGAACAAAAGTAGAAAATAAACGTGATTTTTAACGATATCATACATCTGCTATGTTTTTCATGTCCCAGTTGCAAAACATTTATTACAACAAATCCATCCACTGCTCAACGGTCTCAATAGCTCATAAATCAAGTTTATTCTATAAAAATGGATCATTATCAAAACACTAGCACAGCTCATTGATCAGTGAGATTGTGTAGGGAACACATTTCAACATTTGCATTGAAACTGGTTAAACGTAAACGAAATTGATATTCAAATCGTATTCAAAATGGTAGCCATATCAGATCCCTGGCAAAATATCCCAAAAACCACAACGATAGCATTAGAATTCTGTCACAAACATTGAGTGGTTGCAAAGCTAGAACTGATGCTTTACGATGACAGCATGTTACATTTCCAGTGGTGAAATGCAAAGCAATGCACTTAATTAGTGTTCCGGAATTGCAATCGAAAATTCCTGTTCCTCAATAATCGAGCACCAGACGCAATAAAACTGGTATAGTATAACAGACTTTTTGGAATCAATGATAAACAACTGTTATTGCGGTTTTTTAATGCCTATATCATTCACTCCATACGGATGGATGTAACGGGTTCTGGTTAGAAAAAGGAATTTCAATTTTGAAAGGAAATTGAAGATGGCTACCCAAACGGTTTTTTCCCCCTTTAAACAATATTTAACGTGATGGTCTCCAAGTCTATGTACCTTTTTGATGGACCTCGTAAGTCCTTTTGTGTGTTCAACGGCCACCGGTAACGCTGCAATGCCTTCTCGAGGCCAATATGGTCGGCTTGCATGAACCCCGCAAGGTGTAACCGGATTCGCCGAGCAACTACGCGTTCTCTCCCGCTCTGTCTCTTTCTCTTCTCATCCTCATGCAGTGCCGCAAGCTGGTTGGGAAAATTTTAATGAACCTTCGTGGTACCGTGCACTATCACGGACTACCAATGTTACCTCCAGGCCATACCAAGCCATGCCAGAGCAGCAATTCGCACGAAATGCACGGAAGCGCACAAACGGCTAACCACTGCCAGTGCTAAGTGGGTCGGAAAAATGGTTTGCCCTGTTGCACTGGTGTCAGTCCTCTTGCATCGGCAACCGGGCAAGCGTGATGCGAAAACACACAAAAGGGAAAGGTGTGCAGCACGCTGCACTCGAGCTTCTGTGCATCATCATCATCATCATCCTGCTGTAGATGATGATGATGGCGATGAGTGTCGAGTTTATTATTATTTCTCACAGCATCTCAACCCGGTACTGTTGTTCGCTCTCCGCCTTATTTTCACGATCATTTTCATTCTTTTTTTTTGTTTTGTTGTCCCACCAGTCTTCATCCCTTCAAATGTGCTTAGACACTTTCTGCGTCAATTCAATCTCGAGTCTCGTTAGCCCTCGAACCGTCGGATGAACTCGCAGAAAGACTCTCGCGGGACCTTCCAATCCATTTACATTTTCTCCATATCCTGGCTGCGCGAGTGTGTCGAGGTGAGTTTCGTCGTCAAAACGCGTCTTGAACCGAACGAGCACCTCACAGCCTCAACAACAACAACAACAACAGCGGCGACAAGAGCGCCGGTGAAAAAACGAATAAAAATCCCCAACATCCGGCCGTGGCTTACAGGGCGTGGAGCTTACTACCCCTGGCCTGGTGGCCACCAACCGACCCCACCCATCCGGTGTTTGTATTAAATCTGATATTGATGTTGCTGATAAACACCGGAAGCCCGAAAGCGGAAACCGGATCCTCCGCTGGCCATTCTGCTGCTGCTGCAACCAACCATACATCTGTTACACGGTGAGGAGGAGGGGTGGGAACCCGGCCAGAAAACGGTCCTACCTGTAGCCCTCCAAAGGTTGTGGTTTTGCTTTGGCTCACCATCACGGACCACGGACCACCGGCCACGAGAGCCCAAAGTTCGCGCAACCTGGAATAAAATAAAACAAATAATGAAGACCGAGGGGCCACAGGGCGCGCGGCACAACTTCCACGCGGGCGTCAATGAGGTTCCAGTGGGAAGGTGCGGCAGTTAAGGGATCCGAACCATCAACCACCCCATCCCTGGGCGCACACACTCTGGCACACCTTTTTGCACCGCACTAGCGCCTGAACCAGCTGCGCCAAACTCACAAATATTGACTCATCAATAATTCATGAAACAGAATTACGAGACGAGATCGAGCTGGCAGGAAAGGGGGGTTTACGGGTGGTTAGGAGTGCAGTGCAGCGTGGCGCACGCGAAACGCGCCCAGAGCGAAAGCTTTATGGTCGATGGATTCGGTTTATCCTGGGTGTTTTCTGTTTTTTTTTCTGCCCTCAGTAAAAAACTCTCTCCACTGGATCCGGCGCAGCGCAGCGAAAGCGTGCATTGGCCAACAACCGAGGCACAGGATGGTTTTGACGGTGACGCGTAATGGCGATGATTAAGATCACACCTAATATGGTGCTGGCTGGCAGAGGGCGCACGTCACTGTTGTTGACACACGTGCGAGGCGAGGCAAGGTGACACCCCAGGAACGTCAATCGAATGCGAGTCATCATCCATCGGGGTGACACTCAACAAGTCGTTCCCAGACTGGGGACTGACTGCGCTACAAGTGGGAACAGCCATTCCATTGCATCAAATTTGGCATTTGGCGGCAGTGCAGTGCAACTGCGAATGGATAGAGGATTGTTGGTTGTCATTAATCATGCAGCAAAGTCGAGTAGCGATCCGGAATCGAATGATCGAGAGCTACTGCTGATGTGGCACTATGCTTTCAGAGTTTTTCGGAGTAATCACTGGACGTAAGAAAAACAGAGACATAGAGGGACACTTCTGCCAAAAAGAAAACCAGGAATTCAACAATGGATTCTTGCTTTCCGACGTTTTCCGACAAGATGGCTGCTTGGCGCGACGTCATGTTTACTTTTGATTAGACAGCAGCTGTCATATTACATCACTCACTACTATCACACCGTGGCGTTCTTCTTCTTCTTATTGCTATTATTTTTCTCCGTTTCCTCCAGATCATCAGCTACGATTCGCCGCGCGGTGGCGTCTCCGTCATCACCGAGAAGGGCGACACGACGACTTCGTTTCTGCTCATCCAGAGCGCACGGCCATCGGATTCCGGACAGTACACGTGCAATCCGTCCAACGCCAAAAGTAAAAGTGTCACCGTGCACGTCCTAAACGGTAAGTCCACTAATTCATATCGAAACCAAACGAACGAACGAACCACCATCATCACCATCGCCACCGGAAGAGCCAACCTAAGGTACCGGCTGCCAAGGTACGGTCGATGCGTAGCATCTGTTACATTCCCTAGTGTTTTCCTGCGCCAAAGCCCTCTCCGCGCCACTGGGCTGGACGGACAGACGGCCAGAAGACCTAAAGGACGACGAAGCGCCCGTCTCGGTGGTCCCGTTTATATTGCTGAAATGTTTTGAATCGTGATTGATGGTTTCAATAATGGACTTTTATGAGATTACCTTGGACTCTCCGGGCCCGCAATGTGCGACGACGTCGACCACGACCATGTCCCGATGGTGCTACTGCTACTGTTGGCTTGCATTACAAACCGTACTGACCAGCTGTTTGGCTTGGGAAGCTCGGTTATGCAGGTCAATAGAAGCCGTCGCAGAAGTGTATATCTTTCCCGTTGTTTGAGCAGTGCTCTGGACCGATTCACATTTCGTACTGCATCTTTCGACCAGGCGCTATCGGTGCAGCGTCATCGGTGGATCGAGTTGGTTGGTGGTTGAGGTTGAGCGCAACTCTTGCTGCCATCACGAGCGCAGTAGAAATGTCAATAAATCACCATTCGCCCAAAGGGGACGTTCGTCGTCCCGTTGTCCGGTACTGGGCCACGAGTGCTTTTCACGGTGGCGAGGAGAATCCAAAACAAGCAGAGTCGCAGCACTGGAATCTTTGGTGGATCGGTGCGAAGAATGTGGGCAACGAGCAACGAGCCCACGACCGTATGGCGGGCGTGGTGACATGGCCACAATTTACGCCAATCCAATCCGGCTCCATTCGAGGACGGCTGTAATGGAATTGAGATTAGGGAAACTCGCGGTCACTCGTTTGCTCACCGTGCTGACCGCTTGTATCCGCGCGCCGCGAGCCCATTAAAATCGAATCAATTCTTGTTTACAGATTCCTGGGGCTGAACTGGGGAGCGGGGGACTTTAAAATAGGTCCAGGTTGAGAGACAGTATTCCAGCCGATTTCGCTGAGCTATCAGTTGAAGTAAATTGTTTCCCCTGATACCGGTGAACAGGCACAGCCCTGGAGGACTCTTTACGGAGAAAACTTTCCTGATCAAACGGAACGGGCCGGTGCGCACCGTCCGGATGGTTCCAGATTATGCTAAATTAATTTTCGATTCTTTTCAACTTTACTAATAATCTTCTGCTTATTGCGATCAGATACAATAAATAAATCCGGCAAAGTTTTGCTGGCACGCTGGCTCACTCTCTTCTATCTAGGCCACTTTGCCAGATGTTTGCTTTTCCGTTTCGGCCATGGTAGATGCCGCCCCCCCCCCCCCCCCCCCCCGATTGAAGTTTGAGAGTACATGATTTGGAGAGTGAGAGTAACAAACGAACATTCAGCATAACTGCCCGATAATGGGATGTTTAATATTTGCATAAAGTTTCTTTTGAATTTTGGCCCAAAATTTCATGATTTTGAAATCATTTTAATTCTGTTAAACCAACGAAATTCAATTCTGAGCCCAGATGCTTCGTGCAGCGCCCTTTTTGATCCCGAAAATCGACAAAGTGACGATTTGCGAGAGCTATCAATTGTCTCTCGTCAAATGATAAGAAATGATTGGTCACTAAGCGTCCCACAGGTGGTCAAATTTTAAATCATTAAATTAAGTACAAATCCAACTGGTAATGCTGATTAGAACACGAGTTTAATCCGACGTCGTCAGTGATCGGAGAAAAGTTAATATTTGGTGAAATGACTTTTCGGAAGATGGCGTCAACTGATGAACAATTCAATGTGCTCTCCCATATTGTACTTATTAGCACTAAAAAAACATGGCCTGTATGTTGTAAAATCTTTCAAACAAAATACCCCGATATAGCGTACTCTGGTGTTGCCGTTTGGTGATAATGATGGTGGTGACGATGATGATGGTGGTTCACGCGGTGGTTCGTGGATTTGCGTTTGCGTGGAGCAAGCTGAGAAGAAGAAGAGAAAAAAAAACTGAGAAAAAGCATTCTGTCCAACTGGTTAAGAACAGTTTGAGGGAAAAATTTGACAGGTGTTTCCCATTCCGTTTCCAGGGGAGTACCCAGCAGCAATGCAGCGCGCGGGACAACCGCATCATCGCACGCCACACAACCATCAGCTGTTGGTGCTGGCCTCGGTGCTGGTCTCGTCCTGGCTCTGCTCCATCGGTATGCGGCTTCCGAGTGGTTCCGGTGGCACAGCCCGACCCTTACCGTCGTAGCCTGTTTGCTGCACCGCGCCCTACTGAGCGTCCTGGCGCTCGCACCGTCCGTACCGTGGTACCGGTGCACTCCCAGGACTCCCAGGACTCGAGCCAGCACCCGTGCACCTTCCGCTTCACCTTACTGCACCTTGAGGCCACTTCCCTTGCTTCCCTTTGTTGGCCGGCCGGCGCCAAACGTCGGCAATAACAACCACAACCACAACGACGACGGCGATGACCACGCCAAGGACGGTGATGGTGGTGGTGGTGGTCCCTTCATCATACCGCACCATACGTGCCACTCTCCGTCACTGTTCTCCTCCACTCGGAGACACAATCACCACAACCATCGCTGGCGAACGGATACCACCGCGGTCCGGCCTCTCGCCCACACGCTGTACGGTGGTAGTGGTTGGTGCCGACTATGCTGTCAGTGGAGGCGACGAAGCTCTTCGATCGTGAAGGGATGCCCGCGTACCGAGACGCACCTGCGACAGCGAAGGCTTCAACCCGTTCGATGAAACCTCCGGTGACAGTGTTCTCGGTTCGTTTCTTCTTCCCCCTCACGCACGCCCCCTTCGATGGGGATTGGGGTGTGCGGAGTGAATAAGCTCACCACCTTCTCCTTAGAAATAGTTTTTTTTTCCGCCATTCTCCGAACGCCCGTAGGAAAAACTTACTGGCCAGTGGCCACTGTCACCGGGGGTTATGGTAATGGTGCCCCTCCCCCCTTTCCCGCCCAATCTCCTCCTCGTAATTGGTGGTGAGTGATGTAGTAGCGTTGGTGTGACGCGTTGATTGTAAATTTACTCTAGCAGCATCCAGCCTAACACATTAATACACAGTCGAGAAACATGAGGAACTGACATGAGGACGACGAATGACCGAGAACCTGGCTAGTAGAAGAAGAAGAGGGAATAGCAGCTCATACACAACACACAACGACATGCACACACCCTTTAGCGCCGAATTCGAATTCATTCAAGACAAAACAGGACGAACTCGGTGAAGCACAAGCATCGTGAATGGGCCAAGTGGGGCTCGGTGTGTATGTGGGTGTGCTTGCCAACTGGTAGCACAAGGAGCAGCGCTTGGTAATGCTTATGAACCTAAGTGTCCAGCAGCAGCAGCAGCAGCAGCAGCAATCGATGGGTAATGTCGATGAAGGCGAAGGAACGAATGCGGGGTAAAAAAGGGTCAAGGGTCGGCACTCGGTGTTTGGATTGGAGTAAGTTAAGTAAAACAAAGTCTGTTAAAATGATCTAATCTTTAGGTATCTCTCATAGTAAAGTAAAATAAAAAGAGAAAACAGAGAAATGTAATGGTCGGAAATGCACGGACAGTCCACACAGTGCTCCTTGGCTACCCTCGATCATCGCAACGACGCGCGCGGTGCAACAGCAGGAAAGAGCAGCAGCAGCAGCAGCAGGATGAGTTAAATCAATTTTAAAAGAAATTAGCCAGGACTACAGAGAGAGAGGTAGAGAGAGAGAGAGAGACAGAGAGACAGAAAGAGAGAAAGAAGGTGAAGAGCAATGTCTCTATAGCATGTGGATAGAGTGATGTTAACTGAATGAAACCGACCTTAGATAAATCAAAACACACTTCAGCATTCCGATGGACACAACATAAGAAAGAGAAAAAATGAAAGGGCGAGAGCAAGAGAGAGAGAGAGAGAGAAAGAGAGAAAGTGCATTGAAATCAGAGTGGCCCTAGAGTTGCCAAGGTACATGCCAGTGTACATCGCCATCTTCCCTTTGTCGCTCTCTCTTTTTCTCTCTCTTTTTGCTTCCTCTCTCTCTAGATCTTTCATTTTCCGGATGATCTTTCGAAAGAACATCCTGCTGCTAGAGATCCTTACTTCGGCCTTGAAATGGTCAAACCATACAAAAAACACGCAGAGCGAACGAGCGAGCGAGCGAGCGAGTCCTGTCCGCGATGAAGCATCAGCGATGAACAGGCATCTTCTGCTCTCCTTCTCTAGTGGTCTAGTAAAAGAAATGCGCGATTGGCAAAGAGAAAAAAGAAAAGAAGAAGAGAGGAAAGGTTATTAAGTTAATTTTTAAAACCACTCGTTAAAGTATGATAATATATGAAAAACAAAAAATCATGAAAGCGGAACGCAGAAGCAGAAGATGTACTCATAAATCACACAGACACACAAACAGACACACGTACACGGTTATCGGAAAGATTGAGTGATACTTTTCATATTTCCATCGAGCGAGCAACGAGCAGTGGCGGTCCCGTAGGGAGAACGCTTGCAGGTTCGTGAAGCGATCCGTGGACCCGCTGGCAGAGCGCGCGCTGGTGGCCATTTTAGGGACAAAAAGAGATCCGAATGTTAAAACCACAGACAAACACACTCCACTAGTAAACCTTCACCTCCGTCTGGCTAGCTACTGGCATCCCAGGAACTCACCCCCACCTCAACGGTGGGGTAGGAGGTCAAATAGAACAAGATGAAAAAATGTTTACAAAACGGCAAGGAGACGGCAAGAAAATAGTTTAACAAAAAAACAACCCAGAAAAGAGCAGTGGCAGCAGCAGCAGCGATGATCAACTAGCGAATGATCCTTCGCCCACAGAATCACAGACACAGACACTGTTCCAGCTGTATCCAGCTGAGAAAATAGTAAATGAACAGATTTAATTATCATGAAATTGAAATAAAAACACAAACTCCCCCTCGGGTACCGCCGGGTGGGTGACCGAAGCATCCAGAACGGAAGATTGAAGGCCAGCAGCGCGCAGAAATCGTTGCCACGGTACGATGATATCGGTAATGCAATCTGGTTTGCAATGGTTCTGCATGGTGTGTTCGTTGTGGTAGTGCCAGGGGTGGGACAGGATTTTCAGAGACCCCCGAACGACCCATGAAATCCACAGACATCAGACAGATGTTACTGTCCGGGATGCATAACCCACTCCCACACAGACACACTTAGTCACAGACACCGACAAAAAAAAAGAAACCAAACCCTCTGGTGAATCCTTTTACCGTCGTATATGAGAGATACACACATCCACAAACACACCGACAGACACACAGACACATAGAGAAAGAGGAAATGGAATGGAAATTATAAGAGCAGCAGCAACAGCAGCTGGAATAGTAAAAGAAAG